>NW_028319006.1:0-300000 GCF_062004578.1 Staurois parvus
AAGGCATTTGGACCAGAGCACCATTTGCCAGTCTCCCAGGTAATCTGAGGCAGAGCGTGTTCTCTTTTTTGGACTATATTGTAATGAAACACATTTAATGTTTGTCGGGTTCCATTCAAATAGCAGGTCTGGACTGGGTTCCGTTCAAGCAGCATTCAGCAAACTTCAAAGAAATTTCAAGATGTCAAACTTGAACCCTGCTGAAAAAAAAAAATGGTGGGCCTCCAGCAGTGGCGGACTGACCATTCAAGCACTCGGGCACTGCCCGAGGGCCCAGGGTCAGTAGGGGGCCCCATGAGATGGCCCTAGTACATTTCATAGGCTTTTTTGGGTGTGGTTTGAGTGTGGGCGAGGAAACAGGGGCCCCATGATCCCCTATTGCCCATGGGCCCCATGAGTTCTTAGTCCGTCCCTGGCCTCCAGATACCGCCCCACCCTCACATGACTGCGTAAGGGGTACATACCCACAATATTGTCCCAACGATAATGAAAATCTCGTTCACAATGAAACTTTCAGTCATTAGAGAAAAGATTTCCGTCCTGCTCCTTTGCAATTTCTCTTCAAAATGGGCAAAAATGAAGGTCACTTTGACTCCACTATCAGTTACACCAGGGGTCTCCAAACTTTCCAAGCAAGGGGCCAGTTTACTGACCTTTGGGTTTTAGGAGGGCCAGACTGTGACCGGTGGAAGGAGAAAATGCCCTACTGTGCCTCATCATTGGTTGTAATGGGAGGAATAATATTATTATACAGGATTTATATGGCGCCAACAGTTTGCGCAGCGCTTTACAATATAACGGGAGACAGTACAATTGCAATACATTTCAGTACAGAAGGAATAGGAGGGCCCGGCTCCTGGAGCTTACAATCTAAAGGAAGAGGGAGGTGATACAAAAGGTGATAGCTGTGGGGATGATCTGGTGGAGGTGATTCAAGTACAGTTCTTAGGTGGAGGTGGGGAAGGCTTCCCTGAAGAAGTGAGTTTTCAAAGATCGCCTAAAGGCAGACAGGGTGGGGGCTGACCGGAGTTGCAGAGGATGGGAGAGGCTCTGGAGAAGTCCTGGAGGCGAGCGTGGGAGGAGGTGATGAGGGAGCTAGAGAGGAAGATATCTTGGGAGGAGCGGAATTTGATTAGAACATCAAATGAAGTTGTGAAAAGAAACAATCTCATACAAAATTCTACTGGTGTATGGCCGGCTTTAATACGGTGCAGTGGATTGGATTAGGTGAACCCGACTTTAGCAAAGTCGCAGTGTTTCCTGGGTAGCAGTCGCGGCGACCGATAGAACTGGCACTGCTTAATTAAAATTTCATTTCTTGGCTTGCAAGACGCACTTTGTGCTGCGAATAGTCAACAGTATGACTTTAATTATCCAAACGCCAGAATCTTCTGTCTGGTCACTGCGGCTCTAATGGGGCGGCTTTACAAAACACACACTAAAGATCAATGACTGCCCCTCGTCAGGAGCGGGAGAATCATTCTCTGTAGTGCAGCTCTCTGTTTCACATTCATGGGATTATCATTCACACTAATTCTCAGCTGGCAGCTTCATTAAAGGTAAAGCGGAACTCCACCCAAAAGGGAAAGTTCCACTTTTCTGCCTCCTCCCCTCTCCTCCTCTGCCACTTTTGGAAACCTTTTTTTTGGGGGGGGGGGGGGGGAGCGGGTACCTGGTTTTGACAGGCAGGGCTGCTGTTAGATATTATGAGGCCCCGTAAAGACTATCTGACAAAGCCCCCCCACCCAAAAGAATAAAAAATGATGGAACACTGGTACAAGGGAGGATTTACATTGACCACCATGTAACAGGGGATTTTACACCAATCACCAATGTAAAGGGGAATTTACACTGAGCACCAACGTAAGGGGGGCTTTCAACACTCACCCCCCAATGTAACTGAACATTTACACTGACCTCAACACAACAGGAGTATTTACACCAACCACCAATGTAACAGAGACATCTTCACTGACCAGTGGAACGGCTTTCTGTTCAACTCTGCCTCCCAAACCCCTCCTCTACTAACCTCTGCACCCCAAATCCCACCTCTGTTACCATGTGCCCCCCAAATCCCTCCTCTACTAACCTCTGCACCCCAAATCCCACCTCTGTTACCATGTGCCCCCCAAATCCCTCCTCTACTAACCTCTGCACCCCAAATCCCACCTCTGTTACCATGTGCGCCCCAAACCCCTCCTCTACTAACCTCTGCACCCCAAATCCCACCTCTGTTACCATGTGCCCCCCAAATCCCTCCTCTACTAACCTCTGCACCCCAAATCCCACCTCTGTTACCATGTGTGCCCCAAACTCCTCCTCTACTAACCTCTGCACCCCAAATCCCACCTCTGTTACCATGTGCCCCCCCAAACCCCTCCTCTACTAACCTCTGCACCCCAAATCCTACCTCTGTTACCTTGTGCCCCCCAAATCCCTCCTCTACTAACCTCTGCACCCCAAATCCCACCTCTGTTACCATGTGCCCCCCAAATCCCTCCTCTGCTAACCTCTGCACCCCAAATCCCACCTCTGTTACCATGTGCCCCCCCAAACTCCTCCTCTACTAACCTCTGCACCCCAAATCCTACCTCTGTTACCATGTTCCCCCCAAATCCCTCCTCTACTAACCTCTGCACCCCAAATCCTACCTCTGTTACCTTGTGCCCCCCAAATCCCTCCTCTACTAACCTCTGCACCCCAAAGCCCACCTCTGTTACCATGTGCCCCCCAAATCCCTCCTCTACTAACCTCTGCACCCCAAATCCCACCTCTGTTACCATGTGCCCCCCAAATCCCTCCTCTACTAACCTCTGCACCCCAAATCCCACCTCTGTTACCATGTGCCCCCCAAATCCCTCCTCTACTAACCTCTGCACCCCAAATCCCACCTCTGTTACCATGTGCGCCCCAAACCCCTCCTCTACTAACCTCTGCACCCCAAATCCCACCTCTGTTACCATGTGCCCCCCAAATCCCTCCTCTACTAACCTCTGCACCCCAAATCCCACCTCTGTTACCATGTGTGCCCCAAACTCCTCCTCTACTAACCTCTGCACCCCAAATCCCACCTCTGTTACCATGTGCCCCCCCAAACCCCTCCTCTACTAACCTCTGCACCCCAAATCCTACCTCTGTTACCTTGTGCCCCCCAAATCCCTCCTCTACTAACCTCTGCACCCCAAATCCCACCTCTGTTACCATGTGCCCCCCAAATCCCTCCTCTGCTAACCTCTGCACCCCAAATCCCACCTCTGTTACCATGTGCCCCCCCAAACTCCTCCTCTACTAACCTCTGCACCCCAAATCCTACCTCTGTTACCATGTTCCCCCCAAATCCCTCCTCTACTAACCTCTGCACCCCAAATCCTACCTCTGTTACCTTGTGCCCCCCAAATCCCTCCTCTACTAACCTCTGCACCCCAAAGCCCACCTCTGCTACCATGTGCCCCCCAAATCCCTCCTCTACTAACCTCTGCACCCCAAATCCCACCTCTGTTACCATGTGCCCCCCAAATCCCTCCTCTACTAACCTCTGCACCCCAAATCCTACCTCTGTTACCATGTACCCCCCCAAATCCCTCCTCTACTAACCTCTGCACCCCAAATCCCACCTCTGCTACCATGTGCCCCCCCCCCAAATCCCTCCTCTACTAACCTCTGCACCTGAATCCCCCTCTGCTAACCTCTGCACTCCAACCCCCCCCCCCAACCTCTGCACTACAACCCCCCCCCATTAACTTCTGCACTCCAACCCCCCCTCTGCTAGCCTCTACACTCCAGACCCTTTTCTGCTCAACTCTGCCTCCCAAACCCCTCCTCTACTAACCTCTGCACCTCAAATCCCACCTCTGTTATGCTGTGGCCCTCAACACCTTCCTCTACTTATCTCTGCACCCCAGATCCGACCTCTGTTACCCTGTGCCACCCGAAATCTTCCTCTACTAATCTCTGCACCTGAATCCCCCTCTGCACTCCAACCCTCCCCCACCCGCTAACCTCTGCACTCCAAACCCATTTCTGTTTAACTTTGCCTCCTAAACTCCTCCTCTACTAACTTTTCCACCCCAAATCCTACCTCTGTTACCCTGTGCCCCCCCAAACCCACCTCTACTAACCTCTGCACCCTGAATCCCCTTCTGCTAACCTCTGCACTCCACCCCCCCCCCCCCGCTAACCTCTGCACTCCAAACTCGTTTCTGTTCAACTCTGCCTCCCAAACTCCTCCTCTACTAACCTCTGCACCCCAAATCCTCCCTCTGTTACCTTATGCCCCCCAAAACCTTCCTCAACTAACCTCTGCACCTCAATCCCCCTCTGCTAACCTCTGCACTCCAACCCCCCTTTGCTAACCTCTGCATTCCAGACCCGTCTCTTTTCAACCCTGCCTCCCAAACCCCTCCTCTACTAACCTCTGCACCCCCCCCCCCCCCCCCGTGCTAACCTCTGCACTCCAACCCCCCCTTTGCTAACCTCTGCATTCCAAACCCGTTTCTGTTCAACCCTGCCTCCCAAACCCCACCTCTACTAACCTCTACACCCAAATCCTACCTCTGTTACCCTGTGCCCCCCCCAAAAAAAACCTTCCTCTACTAACCTCTGCACCTGAATCCTCTGCTAACCTCTGCACTTCAACCGCCTCCCCGCTATCCTCTGCACTTCAAATCCGTTTCAGTTCACTTCTGCCTCCCAAACCCCTCCTCTACTAACCAATGCACCCATAATCCCACATCTGTTACCCTGTGCCCCCCAGAACCTTCCTCTACTAACCTCTGCACCCTGAATCCCCCTCTGCTAACCTCTGCATTCCAACCCCCCAACCTTTGAACGCCAGCATCCCCCCCCCCGTCCCCTGCACTCCAACTTACCCCCCCCCCCCCTTCTGCTATCCTGTGTACCTCCCCCTCTGCTGACCTCTGCACTTCTAGCAGCTACTTATGAGCGGATTTTTTTCTGCCCCTAAAAGCGAATTGTGTTGTCCTAGGTGTCCATCACCCCATTTTCGCCTAGAAGTGTTATTGAAGCTTCAGCTTCTAGGAACAGAAAACAAACGCGGTGCGCTCTACACCCTGCTAATCGCCGCTCAGAGTCAGTTTCCTGCGTTTTTTTTAGCTGGTTAAGGAGCGGGCCAGTAAGCTGGTCGCCCGAGTCGATAACAACTGATGAGTCTTCAGCTGTCGGTGGGGATTCCTCGCTGACAGCCGAGTGTACACAAGCAAAAAACAGCGTGCCGCCACCCCCCCCCCCCAATCCATGCCAGACCCTTCGGTCTGGTAAGAATTTTAACAGAGAACCTGTACCAAAATTAAAAAAAGAAGAAAACAGTGTGGGCACCCTCCCAACCCCAAAATTGATTGATTTTGAGGAACCCATACTAAAATAATAATAAAAAAAACCCCATGGGGTCCCCCCAAAGTCCATTCTGAACTCTTATCTGAGCATGCAGCCTTGCAGGTCAGAAAAGGGTAGGGGGGGGGGGGTGAACGAGCACTTGTCCAATAAGCCCACCGCCCGCAGACCCCCACATGTACCACCCAGGGTTGTGGGGGAGAGGTCCTTGTCCCTATCAACATAAGGACAAGGTGCTTTGAGGTGGAAGTCCCCCTTACCCCAAAGTACCCCCCCATGCTGAGGGCACATAGCCTGGATTGGTTCAGGGGAGGGGGGCGCTCACTTCTCCCCCCCTCCCTTTCCTGGCCTGCCAGGCTGCATGCTCAGGTAAGGGCCTTATATGGATTGGGAGGGGAGCCCCACACCGTTTTTCTCAAATTTTACATTCAGCTGTCAGTGGGGAACCTCGCTGATGGCTGATGAGTCATCTGTTGTTAAGGACGCGGGCGGCTGGCTTGCCTCCTGCTCTCTAACAACCAGCTATACACTGCTAAACGCACAAAAAGAGAAAAATGCTGAAAAAAACTCATATGAGCGCTTTTTTTTTTTTTAATCCAGAGTTTTTCCAGCTTTTTTTTCAGCTCCTAGTGTGCATGGAGACTTTTCAGGAGACTGAAGCTCCTTTTCAAACTCCGGGCACAAAAACGTTCATTTAAAAAAAGTGTGTACTTCTTCCTAATCTGAGCAGTAATCCAGTGTGAAGCTTTCCCTCTGTGCAGGAGCTTCCTGTAACAAAGACCACTCGCTGCTACTCTCTCTCCTTGTCCAGGGTGACTGGTCTTGTCTCCGCCCCCTGCAGGCCGCCTGCAGTGGATGCAGCTTGACTGGCCCCTCCCACAGCTCTGTTCTCTGCATAGGCTCTGTACAGCACACAGATGAGCCCACTGCTACCTTTTAAGGCGATATCTGTCTTTGCAAAGGTATCTGATGCACACAAAGTGGATTTATATGTTTAGCCTGAGAACATTCGATTTTGCTGTTCTTCCACTGAAACTGCATGTAAAATAAATTTGTGCCAAAGGAGAAAAATCGAATGTTCTCAGGCTACATTCCCAGCAATTCAAATGTGTAGCCGTGAAAAATACCGCTTTGTGCCTACTAGATGGCGCTGAGGAGTATACTTATTTCCTATGATAGCGCCAACTAGTGGCCATAATGCTGTATTTTTATACAGCCACACATTTGAATTTTCTGAGGATATAGCCCAAGAACATTCGATTTTGCACAAAATGTATTTACATGCAGTTTCAATGGAAGAACAGCTATGCAAATTTTGTTGAGAAATACACAACTTACGCCTTGCCCAGTAGGTTTGCATCAGACTTTAAAATAGTTAAATGACAAATTATACACTTACAGTCTGAATAGGCATTGCTAAAATGCTGACCGCTTTGTGCCGATCCCATATAGAATATTTGCATCGATAAAAGCTGGCGTACATGATTAACCCTGTGCGGTGAGGCTTGGCCTGTCATACCTATGTGAATGTAACAGCGATAATATATTTTTCTCAAGGACTGCCACCTTTTCACATGCATCCTGATCCTCAGATTGTACATCAGGGCGGCCTGGCAAGATTTGAGTGTGGCATCAGTGGGACTCCGCCGGCACAGATCGCATGGCAGAAAGACCGGGCTCAGCTCCCTGCAAGTAAGAGGTAAATAGTGTGGTATAGCACTCCAAGTGGCAAAAATGTCACATTACCAGTGCAGAAGCTCTGAGTGCAGCTACAGTAGAGATATCCTAAAAAAAGTGAAATCTGACCTCCAGGTACAATCTGTATTATACGGTTCCATCAGTCCTGCTTGGCATTATGTAAGTATGTCAATCTCATACCTGAGGGACCACTGGGGAAGCAGAAGGTGCAGGGTCCGGGGAGAGTAGATATAGTGAATGCAGGGTCCGGGGAGAGTGGATATAGTGAATGCAGGGTCAGGAGAGAGCGGATATAGTGAATGCGGGGTCCAGAGAGAGCGGATATAGTGAATGCAGGGTCCGGGGAGAGCGGATATAGTGAATGCGGGGTCCGGGGAGACCAGATATAGTGAATGCGGGGTCCGGAGAGAGCGGATATAGTGAATGCAGGGTCCGGGGAGAGCGGATATAGTGAATGCGGGGTCCGGGGAGAGCGGATATAGTGAATGCAGGGTCCGGGGAGACCGGATATAGTGAATGCAGGGTCCGGGGAGACCGGATATAGTGAATGCAGGGTCTGGGGAGTGCGGACATAGTGAATGCAGGGTCCGGGGAGACCAGATATAGTAAATGCAGGGTCCAGGGAGGCCAGATATAGTGAATGCAGGGTCCGGGGAGAGCGGATATAGTGAATGCAGGGTCTGGGGAGACCGGATATAGTGAATGCAGGGTCCGGGGAGACCAGATATAGTGAATACAGGATTCGGGGAGGCCAGATATAGTGAACGCCGGGTCTGGGAAGAGCAGATATAGTGAATGCAGGGTCTGGGGAGAGCAGATATAGTGAATGCAGGGTCCGGGGAGAGCGGATATAGTAAATGCAGGGTTCGGGGAGGCCAGATATATTGAATGCAGGGTTCGGGGAGAGCGGATATAGTGAATGCAGGGTCCGGGGAGACCAGATATATTGAATGCAGGGTTCGGGGAGAGCGGATATAGTGAATGCAGGGTCCAGGGAGAGCGGATATAGTAAATGCAGGGTCCGGGGAGGCCGGATATAGTGAATGCAGAGCTTCACCTCAATAACTGATCTAAGGGAATATACAGTCAGGTCCATAAATATTGGGACATCTACACAATTCTAACATTTGTGGCTCTATACACCACCACAATGGATTTGAAATGAAACGAACAAGATGTGCTTTAACTGCAGACTGTCAGCTTTAATTTGAGGGTATTTACATCCAAATCAGGTGAGCAGTGTAGGAATTACAACAGTTTGCATATGCGCCTCCCACTTGTTAAGGGACCAAAAGTAATGGGACAGAATAATAATCATAAATCAAACTTTCACTTTTTAATACTTGGTTGCAAATCCTTTGCAGTCAATTACAGCCTGAAGTGTGGAACGCATAGACATCACCAGACGCTGGGTTTCATCCCTGGTGATGCTCTGCCAGGCCTCTACTGCAACTGTCTTCAGTTCCTGCTTGTTCTTGGGGCATTTTCCCTTCAGTTTTGTCTTCAGCAAGTGAAATGCTCAATTGGATTCAGGTCAGGTGATTGACTTGGCCATTGCAGAACATTCTACTTCTTTCCCTTAAAAAACTCTTTGGTTGCTTTTGCAGTCTGCTTTGGGTCATTGTCCATCTGCACTGTGAAGCGTCCAATGAGTTCTGAAGCATTTGGCTGAATATGAGCCGATAATATTCCCGAAACACTTCACAATTCATCCGGCTGCTTTTGTCAGCAGTCACATCATCAATAAATACAAGAGAAGCAGTTCCATTGGCAGCCATACATGCCCACGCCATGACACTACCACCACCATGATCACTGATGAGGTGGTATGCTTAGGATCATGAGCAGTTCCTTCTCCATACTCTTCTCTTCCCATCACTCTGGTACAAGTTGATGTCGGTCTCATCTGTCCATAGGATGTTGTTCCAGAACTGTGAAGGCTTTTTTACATGTCGTTTGGCAAACTCTAATCTGGCCTTCCTGTTTTTGAGGCTCACCAATGGTTTCCATCTTGTGGTGAACTCTCTGTATTCACTCTGGTGAAGTCTTCTCTTGATTGGTGACTTTGACACACATACACCGACCTCCTGGAGAGTGTTCTTGATCTGGCCAACTGTTGTGAAGGGTGTTTTCTTCACCAGGGAAAGAATTCTTCGCTCATCCACCACAGTTGTTTTCCGTGGTCTTCCGGGTCTTTTGGTGTAGCTGAGCTCACCGGTGCGTTCCTTCTTTTTAAGAATGTTCCAAACAGTTGTTTTGGCCACGCCTAATGTTTTTGCTATCTCTCTGATGGGTTTGTTTTGTTTTTTCAGCCTAATGATGGCTTGCTTCACTGATAGTGACAGCTCTTTGGATCTCATCTTGAGAGTTGACAGCAACAGATTCCAAATGCAAATAGCACACTTGAAATGAACTCTGAACCTTTTATCTGCTCATTGTAATTGGGATAATGAGGGAATAACACACACCTGGCCATGGAAAAGCTGAGAAGCCAACTGTCCCATTACTTTTGGTCCTTTAACAAGTGGGAGGCACATATGCAAACTGTTGTAATTCCTACACCGTTCACCTGCTTTGGATATAAATACCCTCAAATTAAAGGTGACAGTCTGCAGTTAAAGCACATTTTGTGCGTTTCATTTCAAATCCATTGTGGTGGTGTATAGAGCCAAGAATGTTACAATTGTGTCGATGTCCCAATATTTATGCACCTGACTGTATATTCCCTTAGATCAGTTATTGAGGTGAAGCTCTACTGACTAATCAGCCAGTTATAGGCAAGCACACATTAATTTTTATTTTCCTTGCATGTGATTAGGTATTCTTTGCAAACTGAATTTTTACCACATTCACTAAGCTAAGGGAAAAAAGATTTATAGCAAAGTGCAAATTCCCTGTTGGGCTTTAGTAAATCATCCCCATAATGTCTTAGCGGGGAAATGCAGATATCACATTTTTTTTGGCTTTATGTGGACTCACAGGGGTTGATTTACTAAAGGCAAATAGGCTGTTCGCATCCCAAGGGAATTTTCCCCTGAGCTTAGCGATTGTGGTGACAATTCACTTTGCAATCACCTGGGAGAAAATTAAAAAATAGTATTTTTGTTTGCACATGTATATGTGATGGAAGACAGCAGAGCTTCACCTCATTCACTAAGTGAAAATTCTGTTGCAAATTGAACAGCCTATTTGCCTTTAGTAAATCAGCTCCAAAATGTTGTGTTAGAAGTATGCAGGGATTGTACCCTTTAAATTCTTTATTCATAATCAGTAGGTCTTGGACAACAAACCCTTTACACTGGTGGAGGATATGTATATTGTAAGTGGAAGATATATACAGGGTGTTCCTGAAGTCTTTTTTCCATATATATATATATAAAACACACTATACTGCCAAAAGTATTGGTCGGCCTGCCTTTACACACACATGACCTTTAATGGCCCCCCAGTCTTAGTCCGTAGGGTTCAATATTGAGTTGGCCCCGCCCCTTGCAGCTATAACAGCTTCACCTCTTCTGGGAAGGCCGTCCACAAGGTTTAGGAGGGTGTCTATGGCAAGGTTGGACCATTCTTCCAGAAGCACATTTGTCAGGTCAGGGGAGGAGGCCTGGCTCGCAGTCTCCGCTCTAATTCATCCCAAAGGTGTTCTATGGGATTGAGGTCAGGACTCTGTGCAGGCCAGTCAAGTTCCCCCACCCCACACTGGCTCCTCCATGTCTTTATGGACCTTGCTTTGTGCATTGGTGCGCAGTCATGTTGGAACAGGAAGGGGCCATCCCCAAACACTTCCCACAAAGTTGGGAGCATGAAATTGTCCAAAATGTCTTGGTATGCTGACTCCTTAAGAGTTCCCTTCACTGAAACTAGGGGGCCAAGCCCAACCCCTGAAAAACAATCCCACACCATAATCCCCCCTCCACCAAACTTTACACTTGGCACAATGCAGTCGGGCAAGTACCATTTTCCTGGCAACTGACAAACCCATACACGTCCATCAGATTGCCAGACAGAGAAGCGTGATTGGTCACTGCAGAGAATATGTCTCCACTGCTCTAGAGTCCAGTGGCGGCGTGCTTTACACCACAGCATCTGACGCTTTGCATTGCATTTGATGTGAAAATCATTTCTTTTCACAAGAATAGTGAAGGCTACAGGAGGATCAGCAAAGCTTTACTTATCAGTCAGAATACTGGAGCAAAAGTGATACAAAAATTTAACAAAGCTGGAACTGCAGCCATCTCACAGAGACATCCAGGCCATCCACGGAAGTTAACACCTCGACAGGAGTGTCTTCTGGTGAGAAGGGTTGAAGAAAATCACCATGCAAGTTCATTGTAGTTAGCTAAAGAAGTAGAAAGCCAAACTGGGGTACAATGCGGTGTACAGTGCAGAGGAATGGCATGCATGGGTGTCGTCCACGAAGGAAGCCTTTCCTAAAGCCCATGCACAAAAAAGCGTGCCTAAAATTTTCCAGGGCCCCTGCTGAAAAAGAAGACTACTGGGACTCTGTACTCTGGAGTGATGAGACCAAGATACATGTTTTTGGAACTGATGGCTTCAAAACTGTATGGTGTCACAAAGGTGAGGAGTACAAAGAAAAATACATGGTGCCTACTGCGAAACATGGTGGTGGCAGTGTCCTTCTGTGGGGCTGCATGAGTGCTGCTGTGTCCAAGAGCTTCATTTCATCGATGGTGTCATGAATTCACAGATGTACTGCTCTATATAGAAAGAGTAGATGCCACCATCACTCCGTGCCCTCGGTCGTCGTGCACTTTTCCTACATGACGATGATCCAAAACACACATCTAAGACCTCTATTGCATTTCTGAAGTAGAACCGGGTGACAGTGATTCAGTGGCCAAGTATGTCTCCTGATCTGAATCCAAACCAACACCTATGGGGAATTCTGAAGAGACAAGTTGAGCATCACTCTGCATCCAGCATCCAGGCTCTAAAAAATGTCGTTCTTAAAGAATGGAAAAAATTCGATGTCGCAATATGTAGCCAACTCATTCATTCCATGCCTAGAAGACTTGGTGCCGTCCTTACAAATCATGGAGGTCATACAGAATACTAGATGGAGGAGTTCTTGTTGTGGGGTGGATTCATTTTTGCATAAACTAATTGGAGTAAAACTGAAGATTTTGTCATCTAAGTTACATTATTAACTTTCCTTCCATGTAATGAGCAACACAAATGTTCTATAAAACTCAGTTTTGTCAAAATGTTTGGAAATTGTTTTTGTGCACATTGAGATATGGATTAAAATCTCACTTTTCAAAAGGGGTGGAGTCATTTATGCTGAGCACTATATATTTATATATATTATTATTACATCGAGTTTATATAGCGCCAAAGGGTTTGCTCAGCACTTTACAATAGAGGGGGGGGGGAGGGGGGGGGAACATGAAACAGTACAGCAACAACAAACAGCACACGAGGGGTTAGAGGGCCCTACTCTTTCGAGCTTACAATCTAGGAGGGAGGGGGTAATATATATATATATATATATATATATATATACACATATACCTCCCTCCTAGATTGTAAGCTCCCAGGATCAGGGCCCTCCTATCCCTCTTGTATTGAACTGTATTGTTGCTGTATTGTCTCCTGTTATATTGTAAAGCGCTGAGCAAACTGTTGGCGCCATAAATCCTGTATAATAATAATAATATAAATCCTGAATAATCATAATATAAATCCTGTATAATAATAATAATATAAATCCTGAATAATCATAATATAAATCCTGTATAATAATAATAATATAAATCCTGAATAATCATAATATAAATCCCGTATAATAATAATAATAATATAAATCCTGTATAATAATAATAATATAAATCCCGTATAATAATAATAATAATATAAATCCTGTATAATAATAATAATATAAATCCCGTATAATAATAATAATAATATAAATCCTGTATAATAATAATAATAATATAAATCCTGTATAATAATAATAATATAAATCCTGTATAATAATAATAATATAAATCCTGTATAATAATAATAATAATAATATAAATCCTGTATAATAATAATAATATAAATCCCGTATAATAATAATATAAATCCTGTATAATAATAATAATATAAATCCCGTATAATAATAATAATAATAATATAAATCCTGTATAATAATAATAATAATATAAATCCTGTATAATAATAATAGTAATATAAATCCTGTATAATAATAATAATATAAATCCTGTATAATAATAATAATAATATAAATCCTGTATAATAATAATAATATAAATCCTGTATAATAATAATAATAATATAAATCCTGTATAATAATAATAATATAAATCCTGTATAATAATAATAATATAAATCCCGTATAATAATAATATAAATCCTGTATAATAATAATAATATAAATCCCGTATAATAATAATAATAATATAAATCCTGTATAATAATAATAATAATATAAATCCTGTATAATAATAATAGTAATATAAATCCTGTATAATAATAATATATACGGTATATATATATATATATATATATATACACACACACACACAATATTCCTGAATGTACATGCCTAGCCAGGTAATAGTCCATTATATTGTATGTGTAAACGGACTGTCACTTGTCTCTGCCCGTACATTCAGAAATGTATTTATTTATTTATTTCAGGTACTTATATAGCACCGTCAGTTTACACAGCACTTTAGATATATATTGTACATTCACATCAGTCCCTAACCCTCACGGGGCGTACAATCTAAGGTCCCTAACTCACATTCATACATACACATACTAGGGACAATTTAGACAGGAGCCAATTCACCTACCAGCATGTCTTTGTAGTGTGGGAGGAAACCGGAGTACCCAGAGGAAACCCACGCAGGCACAGGGAGAACTATGTAGATAATTAAATTGCACATACAATATACATATCCTACCACTGGGAACCAGGTCTGCCGCAGAGCGCTGACATTCTGATTACTGATGATGCACAATGCAGTTTGATGTCGAATTATCACCGTGTTTTACTCTTCCATTTGTTGAAATTTTATTATGTTTTCTAAAAGCAGCTTTTATGATACAAAAATGTACCATTGCAGGTTCACCCGGCTCCCTTCTGGGGTTCTGCTGATCTCTCGGGTGCAGCCGGAGGATGCCGGGTTATATCGCTGTGTAGCAACTAACATGGTGAACACCCTATACAGCAATGAGGCTCAACTCTCTGTGGACCAAGGTATCTCTCACCCATTCTTTATTGTTCTTTATCTGCTCATTATGGAGCACAAACCTCCAACAAACCAGGTATTTCATGTGTATTGTCATTTAATTTAACCCCTCGCCTACCGGGCACTTATACCCCCTTCCTGCCCAGGCCAGTTTTCAGCTTTCAGCGCTGTCACACTTTGAATGACAATTGCGCGGTCATGCAACACTGTAACCATATGACATTTTTATCATTTTTTTGAGACAGATAAAGCTTTATTTTGGTGGTATTTAATCACCTCTGGGTTTTTTTATTTTTTGCTAAGCAAACCAAAAACATCTGAAAATTTTGAAAAAAAAAAAAGTTTTTTCTTAGTTTTTGCTATAACATTTTGTAAATAAGTGATTTTTCTCCTTCACTGATGTGCGCTAATGAGGCTGCAGTGATGGACACTGATAGGTGGCACTGATGGGCACTGATGAGGAGGCCCTAGTAGGTGGCACTGATGGGCATTGATGAGGAGGCACTAGTAGGTGGCACTGATGGGCATTGATGAGGAGGCACTAGTAGGTGGCACTGATGGGCATTGGCAGGTATCACTGATGGGCACTGTAAGGCAGAACTAACTGGCACTGTTAGGTGGCACTGACTGGCACTGTTAGGCAGCACTTATGGGCACTGATAGGCAGCACTGACGGGCACTGATAGGTGGCACTGACGGGCACTGATAGGCGGCACTGACTGGCACTGATAGGTGGTACTGATTGGCAGCACTGATAGGTGGCACTGATTGGCATTGATAGGTGGCACTGACTGGCACTGATAGGTGACACTGAAAGGCAGCTCAGATGGGCACTGATATGTAGCATTGATGTGGCACTGATGGACACTGACAGGGGGCACTGCTGGGGCTACACTGATCATCAGGGCACACTGATCATCAGTGCCCTGAAGATCAGTGTAGATGTCCCCTCCGAGGAACGCCGATTACCGGCTCTCCTCTCCTCTGTCAGCGTGACAGCTCGTGAGGAGAGAAATGCCAGCATTTTCTTATTTACATGCGATCAACTGTGATTGGACACAGCTGATCACATGACCGAGCTGACATCTTTGGCTCTTTCTGTTGATTGGTTATCTGCTGTGTCCCAGGGACACAGCGCACCACCGATCGCCGCGCTGCGCGCTCGTGGAGCCACGCATGCGCGGTTAGAGTGGGAGGACGTCATATGACGTCCTTCAAGAACGAGAGAACCGCCTTGCGCCCGTCATTTCCTTATATGGCAGGCGGGAGGCGGTTAAAGCAGTGTTAAACCCAAAAGCAAACATTTATTATAGTGCGGCTTACCAATTCTGAGCTGTGATGTCCACATTAGTTTTCTTTTATAGACTTTCTTCCCTTTAATTTCACCTGCTGATCCAGCCATCAGGTCTGTTGTTTTTCAGAAGAACAAGCTCTCCAGCAGAATGTATAATTTACAGAGATGAGATAAACAATGTAACACTGACAGGGGTGCCTTCAATGATCAGATTTTATTTATTTATGTAAAACATTTATCAAGAATAAAAAAAAAAACTGTTTGCTGTCACTGATTATAAAGTGTGAGCTGGAGTTTGGCTTCAGTTTGTTATTGTATCTAAATCTGCTAGTACATCTAACACTCCCCTCTCCCTAGACTGACAATGCTGCTGTCTGCTGTGCTCCTTCATCCAGAGGTAGGGGGCGCTGTAAGGCTGCATGCACACTGGGAGTTTTAATAATTCTGTGTAAAGTCACGTTAAAAACGTGAGTTTTTCAGCATTTTTGTTTAGCATTATTGTATTAGCGTTTTTTCTTGTTTGCGTTTTTTAGCATTTTCTTTTAGGTTTTTTTTTACCCCCCCCCAAAAAAAAAATGTTTCTAGTCAAAAAAAAGTCCAAATTATTATTATTATACAGTATTTATAAAGCGCCGATAGTTCGCTCAGCGCTGTACATTACAAAGGGGGACAGAACATGTGACAGAACAATACCAATACAATGCAAAACATGAGGGGATCGAGGGCCCTGCTCCTTGGAGCTTACAATCTAGGAGGGAGGGGATGGTGGCACAGGAGGAGATAGCTGTGGGGGATGGAGTGGTAGGAAGAGTGGAGGAGGTCGGCAGGTTAGCAGGGGGTGGGGTAGGCTTCCCTGAAGAGGTGGGTTTTCAGGGTGCGCCTAAAGGAGAGGAGGGTAGGTGATAATCTGATGGGTTGGGGCAGGGAGTTCCAGAGGATGGGTGACACCCTGGAGAAGTCCTGGAGGCGGGCATGGGAGGAGGAGACCAGGGAACTAGAGAGAAGGAGGTCTTGTGAGGAGCGGAGGGTGCGTGTTGGGTGGTACTTGGATATTAGGTCGGTGATGTAGTTCGGGGCAGTATGGTGGACGGCTTTGTACGTCAGTGTTAGGATTTTGAATTTGATCCGTTGGGCAATCGGAAGCCAGTGGAGGGATTGGCAGAGGGGGGTGGCGGACACAGAGTGGAGGCCAGTGGAGGGATTGGCAGAGGGGGGTGGAGGACACAGAGTGGAGGCCAGTGGAGGGATTGGCAGAGAGGGGTGGAGGACACTGAGTGGAGGTCAGTGGAGGGATTGGCAGAGGGGGGTGGAGGACACTGAGTGGAGGCCAGTGGAGGGATTGGCAGAGGGGGGTGGCAGAGATGGAGCGGTTGGAAAGGTGAATGAGTCTGGCAGCCGTATTCAGGATGGACTAAAGCGGGGATAGCCAGCGGCGAGGCAGGCCAGTGAGGAGGGAGTTGCAGTAGTCGAGTCGTGATATGTTGGTTTGCCGCGATTTACCGCATTTACCACATTTTGCTGCGTTTTTCAGCGTTAGAGAGTTTTTACAGCTAAAAAACTTTTCTAGGAACCCACTAGTTCCTGGTTTTTTTCCAGCCAAAAACGTTGATTCCAGTCTGTGTGTGTATGGACACCTAGGATAACATGCTGGGGGATTTACTGGCTGTAGAAAAAAACGTCAAAAGCCCAAAACAGCCGCTGTAATAACGTCCCGTGTGCAGGAGGACTAATACAGGAGGTGTGTTACTGGCCAGATCATCAGGTGAAAGCAGAGGGGAAAAATGCCTAAAACAAGAAAACTAACGCAGCCATCACATCTAATGATTGGTATTACATTTTTGGTTTTGGGTTTAACCCTTTTGCTGCCAGAGCCGTTTTTGCATTTTTTGCATATGTTTAAAAAATAATTTTAGACCTGAAGATGTCACAAAACCCCCAAACATGATATATTTTCTGAAAGCAGACGCCCTAGAGAATTAAATAGCGGTAGTTCCATTTTTTTTTTTGTCACACGATATTACCACAATGGTCTAGGACCTGGCATCAAAAGGGTAATAACGCTTTAACGTAGTCTTAAACCCTCTGTGTTTTTAGATTGAACACACTCCGCGCAATACAATAAACATTCCCCAGTTGACTGTTTGGTAAGTTACTTACCCCAGCACTTGCAGTTCAGTACTGCTGGCTCCTGCGCTCTCAGTGCTGCTTCCCAGAACCTCTGCTCTTCACAGGAAAGGGTTAAGTGAGGATGGTGCAATCTAAACCCAGTCTATTAGTTTAGAGAAGGGAGGGGGAGGAGGCGAGAGGAGCAGTAATTTGCCTCGCCATCCCAGTCTATGAGGATGTGTGTTTCTATTGATGCACACAGTGTAGGGAGATGCAACTCTAGTCCCTGCATACAAGGGAGGCTTCATAGGACGCTGAGAGAGAAAGGAGCCCCCCAAAAATGGGAAACCTGGGGGACTGATCCTGGCACCAGATTAAACCACTTGACCTCCAGAGATTTTACCCCCCTTAATGACCACGCCTCTTTATGCTACTCGGCGCTGCACTAATTCAACTGATAATTGCGCGGTCATGCAATGCTGCACCCAAACGAAATTTACGTCCTTTTTTTCACACAAATAGAGCTTTCTTTCGGTGGTATTTGATCACCTGTGATTTCACGCTATAAACAAAAAAAGGCCAAACATTTTGAAGAAAAACAATATTTTTTACTTTCAGCTATAAAAAATATATAGTAAACTCAAAGTTGGTTATAAATTTAGGCCAAAATGTATTCTGCTCCATGTTTTTGGTAAAAATAATCCCAATAAGTGTATATTGATTGCTTTGTGTGGAAGTTATAGCGTCTACAAACTATGGTATAAATACTGCAATTTACACCATTCTTTTGCTATACAGCGCTGCGCTAGTTTAACGGACAATTGCGCGGTCATGCAATACGGTACATAAATGAAATTTACATCCTTTCTTTCCCCACAAATTGAGCTTTCTTTCGGTGGTATTTGATCGCCTGTGCGGTTTTTATTTTTTGCGCTATAAAAAAAAGGCTGACAATTTTGAGGAAAAAAAACAATATTTTGGACTTTTTGCTATAAAACATGTCCAGTAAAAAAAAAATGTAAAAATCAAATTTAGTCATAAATTTCTGCCAAAATGTATTCTGCTCCGTGTCTTTGCTAAAAAAAAACCCCAATATGTGTAAATTAATTGGTTCACGTGAAAGTTATAGCGTTTACAAATGGCGGGAAAGATACTGGGATTTTTAGTTTTTTTTTATACTAATAATGGCGGCGATCAGCAACTTATGGTGGCGATCAGTGACTTATGGCGGCGATCAGCGACTTATGGCGGTGATCAGTGACTTATGGCGGCGATCAGCGACTTATGGCGGGACTGCGGCGGACATTCTGACATTGGGGGGTACTGACTTGGGGTCACTGACATCCCCAGTGACACCAATACAGTAATCAGTGCAAAAAAAAAAAACACTGACACTGTACTAATGGCACTGGGGAGGAAGGGGTTAAGTTTATTTTTCAGGGAAGGGTTATCTGTGTGAGAGGAGTGTTTTTACTAGGGGGCGGGGGGGGGGGTGTACTGCAGGGGACAAGGCTGATCAGGAGAGAGAAACTCTTCTGTCCTGATCAGCGTGTCCTGGAGCTGTCAGGGAAGTGACAGAAAGCACAGCTACTGCAGCTGTGCTCTCTGTCAGCGATTGCCGCCGATCGCCGGGAGATAGCCAGTAAGGACCGGCTGTGACCCGGCGACTGACATCCGCGGCTGTGATCGGCGGGACAGGTAGGGCGGCGGCGCGCCTCGCGTGCGCCCCCTACCTGTTTACAAAACACAAGTTTTAAAACGTGGTTTTGCCTGCCCGTGCCGCCTTGCCGCTGTATTTATACAGTGGCTGGGCGGCATGTGGTTAAATGGGAATATAGGCAAGAATTAAAAGATAAAGAAGCTGCATATTCAGGAAGGGATTAAATCAGTTGCTGAAAGGGTTAATAGATTGCAGCTGTCACTGTAGTAGCGCCAGCAGCCCCTCAGGATTGCGATATACATACTTATATTGCGCCAAGCTGGACCTATGTTACTGTACAATACAGATCATACCTGGAGGTCAGTTTTAACTCACATAGGTGAGGATAAGGTACCTGTCATAAAAAGTTACCCTTTAATGGCCTGAGGAACCCCATTCAGTATACTTGAAAAGGAAAGCAATTCCAATTAAATGCAGCTTGCAGGAATTTTTGGCAAGTCTATATAATGCTACTTACTAGTGGGAATGGGTCCTAGATAGAGACGGGAAGGCCTGGGGAAAAAAAAAAAACAAAAAACATTGGGAAAAACATTATTTCCGAAAGCCATTTTTTGTTTGTTTTTTTCTGGAAAAACTGAAAAAAAAAAGAAGTGTGCAATATTATTATTATTATTATTATACAGTATTTATATAGCGCCAATAGGTTTGCTCAGCGCTGTAAAATAAAGTGGGGGACAGAACATGAGACAATACAGTAACAATACAATACACGAGGGGTTCGAGGGCCCTGCTCTTTCAAGCTTACAATCTAGGAGGGAGGGGGTAGAGGTACAGGAGGAAGTGGTTGTGGGGGATGGAGTGGTAGGAGGAGTAGAGGAGATCGGCAGTTAGGTGAGGGTGGGGTAGGCTTCCCTGAAGAGGTGGGTTTTCAGGGTGCGCCTGAAGGGGAGGAGGGTAGGTGACAGTCTAAAGGATTGGGGTAGGGAGTTCCAGAGGATGGGGGAAGTCCTGGAGAAGTCCTGCAGTCGGGCGTGGGAGGAGGAGACCAGGGAGCTAGAAAGTAGGAGGTCTTGTGAGGAGCGAAGGGTGCGGGTAGGGTGGTATTTGGGTATCAGGTCAGTGAGGTAGTTTAGGGCAGCGTTATGGATGGCTTTGTTTGTCAGAGTTAGTAATTTGAATTTAATGCGTTGGGCGATCGGGAGCCAGTGAAGGGATAGGCAGAGGGGGGTGGAGCCAGTGAAGGGATAGGCAGAGGGGGGTGGAGCCAGTGAAGGGATAGGCAGAGGGGGGTGGCAGAAGTGGAGCGGTTGGTAAGGTGGATGAGTCTAGCCTCTGAGTTCAGGATAGACTGAAGCGGGGATAGCCTGTGTTGGGGTAGGCCGGTGAGAAGGGAGTTGCAGTGGTCCAGGCGTGAGATAATAAGGGAGTGAACGAGTTGTTTAGTAGTGTCTGGGGTTAGGAAAGTACGTTTCTTGGAGATGTTGCGGAGGTGGAGCCTGCATGAGTTTGCCAGCGATTGGACATGAGGTTGGAAGGACAGGTTTGAGTCTAGAGTGACACCTAGGACTTTGGCTTGCGGGGTGGGATTGATGGTCGTGATGGAGAGGATGGGGGGGCGGGCTGGGGGGAAAACTAGGAGCTCGGTTTTAGAAAGGTTTAACTTGAGGAAATGGAGCGACATCCAGTCTGATATGTCGTTTAGGAGGTGGGTGATATGGGCGGAGACTGAGGGGGTGAGGTGAGGGGTGGAGAGTAAATTTGTGTGTCGTCGGCATAGAGGTGGTAGTTGAAGCCGTGGGAGTGTATAAGTTTGCCAAGGGAGGAGGTGTAGATGAAGAAGAGGAGGGGTGCGAGGACAGAGACTTGGGGGAACCCAACAGAGAGGGGGAGGTGGCAGCGTTATAGGTAAAGCTGAAGGAGCGTTGGGATAGGTAAGAGGAGAACCAGGAGAGAGCGGTGTCTCTGATGTCGAGGGAGTGCAGTTTGGTAAGGAGGAGGGGGTGGTCGACTGTGTCGAAGGCCGCGGAAAGGTCGAGGAGTAAGAGGACTGAGTAGTGGCCATTAGCTTTGGCGGTTAGCAGGTCATTAGTGATTTTGAGGAGGGCGGTTTCGGTGGAGTGTAGGGGACGGAAGCCGGATTGTAGTGGATCGAGGAGGTTGTTGTCAGTGAGGTGGGCGCTTAGGCGATTATAGACTAAGCGCTCAAGGAGCTTGGAAGTGAGTGGCAGCAGGGAGATGGGTCTAAGGTTGTTCAGGTCAGTGGGGTCCAGGGAGGGTTTTTTGAGTATGGGGGTGATGTGCACGTGCTTTAGGGGGGAGGGGAACGTGCCAGTAGAGAGGGAGATATTGAAGATGTAGGTGAGGGAGCGGATGATGGAGGAGGGGGGTGACCGGAGGAGTTGAGAGGGGATAGGGTCCAGGGGGCAAGTGGTGAGGCGGGCTTCTGAAAAGATCTTAGTGACCTCCTCGGTGGTAGCAAGGCTGAAGGAGCGGAGTGCTGGGGAGGTTATAGTGTGCAGGGCCTTAGGTGTGGTGGGGGGCAGTGTGGTTGCGAGGTCACAGGAGGGGAGAGTTGAGGGGGTGATGGAGGGGGGAGGCTAAGTGGAGAGGTAGATTGTGAATTGACAATGTCCTTACGGATTGCGTCAATCTTGTTTTGGAAATTATTGGCAATCTCGTGTGCGGTGAGTGAGGTACTGAGTGGAGGGGGGGGGGGGAGAGAGCAGGGATTTTAAAGTGGAGAAGAGCGGCGAGGACTGGAGGAGAGGGTGGTAATGAGAGTTACGAAGTAGGCCTGCTTGGCGGCGTGGAGGTGTAAGTGAGGAAGGAGGATTTGTAGAGGGAGAACGCTCGAGGGGACCTGGTTTTGCGCCATAATCGCTCCAGCGGGCGACTGCGTTGTTTGAAACATTCAGTATGGTCATTCTGCTTGGGTTGAAGCGGTCTGGGTCTGATGTTACGTGTGGTTAGGGGTGCCAGGGAGTCTAGGGCAGCTGACAGTGAGTCGTTGTACGCAGTAGTGGCCAGGTCAGGACATGACAGTGGAAGGATGCTGTCGTACAGACGGTCAGCTGCCGAGTGGCAAGGGGCTGGGTTCAGGTTGCGGAGGTTACGGCTGGTGATAGTTTGACGCTTTGGGGGGGGGGGGTTAGAGGATGGGGAAATGGAGAATGTGAGGAGGTGGTGGTCAGAGAGAGGGAAGGGGGTGTTAGTGAAGTGGTGGAGGGTACAGAGGTGGGAGAAAACGAGGTCCAGGGTGTTCCCATCGGTGTGGGTGGAGGACTGTGTGCACTGTGTGAGCGTGAAAGAGGAGGTTAGGAGGAGGAGTTGGGAAGTAGCCGGGTTGTTGGCGTTGATGGGGATGTTGAAATCCCCGAGCATGATGGTCGGTAGCTCAGAGGATAGGAAGAAGGGAAGCAAAGTCGTCCAGGAAGCGGGATACGGATCCAGGAGGCCGATAGATTACTGCAATCCTCAGAGGGGTGGGGGGAAGAGCCGGATGCAGTGGGCCTTGAAGGAGGAGAAGGATAAAGAGGGGGGGTTAGGGAGGACCTGGAAGGTGCTCAGCGGTGACAGGAGCATGCCGACCCCACCACCTCTACGACCACTCGGTCTGGGTGAGTGGGTCCAGACAAGGCCTTCATAGGTGAGTGCCGCAGGGGAGGTAGAGTCAGTGGCTTGGATGCAGGTTTCGGTGACCGCTAGGAGGTTGAGGGAGTGGGAGATAAAGAGGTCATGGATGGCGGTGAGGTTGTTGCAAACCGAGCGGGCGTTCAGGAGTGCAACCGAGAGAGGAGGGATGGATGCGGGGAGGAGGGGGACAGGTATGAGGTTGAGGGGTTTCGGCGGCTGGCGGGACCAGGAGGGTGCCTAGAGGGGGAGTGAGGTGGTGAGGGGCCAGGGTTCGGGAGATGTCCCCAGCGGTTAGGAGAAGAAGAAGGGTGAGGAAGGTGGCATGGGAACGGGATGTGCAGGAGCGTGTGGATCTCTTAGTGGTGGCGTGTGGGTCGGCGGGAGAGTGGAGTATCAGGAGGAGGTGGTGAGTGCCGTAGTGGGGAGAGGGAAGAAGTGAAGGAGCAATGTAGAGCTGTTTTGGGGGAGTAGGCGGGTGGAGGGAGGTGATTTTGGGAATGGAGGAGAGGAATACGAGGAGGAGGAGTACAGGTGACATGTTAGGGTGAGCGGAGTGCTGGTCAAATCGGGGGAGGTGAAAGGTTTCACATCAGGGCATGATGATGCGGAGAGTCTGTCACGCCGTGGCGGAGTTCATCTGAGTCCATCTGTAGGAGGAGAGTGAGAGTGTTGGGCAGCTGGGTCAGCAGCAATATGTTTTTTTTAATATGATAAATAATATATCTATGGCATGGTATTCAAACTATATGACATGAAGATCTTAATGACAGATTTTTTTAGATTTTATTTAAAGTCTTAAATTAGTGCAGGTTCTTTTAGCTGAAGACAAGCACATCCAGGAATACAATTCAAGTAACACTGTACTTCTCAATGCAGCTCTCAAACAAGAGAAATATGAATTTGTGGCCACCAGGGGGTTTGCAGGGCAAAGGCTCCAGTTTAGTTTGCTTGTGGGCTCCATCTTGTACCTCGTACAGTTGGGCGGGTGTTGGGATACAGTAGATTGTAGTTTCTGTCCTATCGGGCCTTCACTGAGAGGGTACATTTGTCTGACAAACTAGTTTATCTTTATAACTTTTAAATGATGCCTATTAACCACTTCCTGTCCAGGCCAATTATCAGCTTTCAGCGCTGTCGCACTTTGAATGACAATTGCGCGGTCATGCAACACTATACCCATATGAATTTTTTTAGCATTTGTTTGAAACAGATAAAGCTTTATTTTGGTGGTATTTATTCACCGCTGGGATTATTATTTTTTTTGCTATATAACTGAAAAAGTCCAAAAATTTTGAAAAAAAAAAGTGTTTTTCTTATAAAATTTTGCAAATGAATAATCTTGCTTCATAAATCTTGGCCAAAATTTATTCCGTTATCTTTTTAGTTAAAAAAAAAATAACCCAAATTAGTTTATAACCAAAAATTATAATTTTTCAAAAAATGTTTTTTTACATTTTTATTTTATTTTTTTTTATATTATTTAAGTTTTTTTTTTCCTTAACATACTGTCACTCTAGCAGTACAGTGTCACCATAGTGACACTGTACTACTTGTGGGGGATGATGAAGATTTTTTTTTTTTTACACATACTGCTTTTATACCCATAATGGCTGTAAAAGCAATCATTTCTCCTTCTCTCTGGCAGCCATTGAGAAATACTTTGAGAGCTGTGATTGGTCACAGCTTGTCACATGGTACAAAGCTGTTGTGAATAGCCCTGTACCATGTGACCTCTGTGATCATTCACAGATTTCACACGTAGTAAGCAATGATGTCAGAAGTGACATCTTGCTTACACCTATTCATGTGATCACTGATTGGCCAATCAGTGATCACATGATCGGGACCTCACACAGAGGTCCCGTACGACGATCGGTGTTCCGCTGTGTCCGGAGGACCCAACGGGTACCGGATCACGGTGTTGCGCGCTCCCAGGGAGCACGCACAATCCAAAATGGCGGGCGCCGTTTATGAACGACAACCCGCCCCTGGGCTGCCACCGTCCGGCCCTTTCTATACACGGGCGGGAAGTGGTTAATGTTCTCCACCATCACAGCCTAACAATTCCCTATAGTCTGATCAGTAAATTGTTTTTTTTCTTTTCCTCCTCCAAAAGTTTTTTTCTGGAAAGAAAACGGGAAAAAAACTTTCTCATGGCTTCAAAATTTCTGGAAATTTTACATCTCTAGTCCTGGAGAAAATAGAGGCTTTTAATTATTTTTGCACACATGTTGCAGAATACTGCGTGGAAACCTTTATTTTATTTATTTTTTTTAATTAAAAAAAAAAATTATTTATTAAGCAAATGAAGATCCATCCGGTAGAATCACGTTACAAAGCAGATCGCATCAAGAGCCTTGCGTCATCCTGAATTCTAGGAGTGAAGGTACAATCTAAATACAATGCACAAATGGTGGGATGACAACTGACCTCTACTAGATCATTGAAGTGTCAGCCAACGCCATCCCACAGCCCTCCCGTGACACCATGGAGTGTAGGCAACAAGTCTACGTGTAATTACGTCTAGTGAGTACATGCCTGGAGCATCAAGCCATCTGGCCCAGGTCCTTTCACATTTAGCAGCACATCCCCATTGCTGAAATATGTAACACTCCAATCTCAGGGTTGTATTCATACGCCGTACTCAACAGACCACTAAAGGAGAATCTAAAGGTTTCTGGTGTTCCTGTAAGTTTCTTTACTCTCAAGTAATAGGGACCTCATCGCCACCACAGTAGTAGCCCCATCCATATTCGAATCCTCCAGGGTGCCCAGAACACAGATTCTGGGATCTAGGGGGGGGTATTAAAAACAAAAAAAGAGAAAAATTCCCGGCTCAGCTTACCAACCAGCCTGGAGACAAACCGAATTGTCCTGTCTAATAGTGTGTGTTAAAAACAGGGGTTTAGTTTTTGCAAACACAGAGCCACTTCACAACACCCCGATATTCTGCAGTTTCTAACTACGAATTTTGAGAGCCCCCATAGTAGAGGCACATGTATTTAATGGATAGATTGAGGGCAGGTGAGCCTGAGGGAGCCCACCCCTCATTAAAGGTACAGGAGCGCACTGGACACCCAGCATGTAGGACAATGGCAGCCAAGGTGTCCAGTGCGTCCCCCACCAACAGGTCAACCGTACAAGAAATGGCCACTGCCCCAGTCTATAACTGGCCTTTACAGCAAGGAGCACATGGAAGGGCGATGTATGTCAAATAAAAGCGAAAAATTCCCAGCTCAACTTACCAACCAGACTTCAAACAAACCAAATTAACCTGTCTAACAGTATGCATTAAAAACAGGGGATTCGTTAGCACACATTTGCAAACACATGCGTAAGTTGCAAACCCTTCATATGGCACTCCGATATTCTGCAGTTCCTAACTCTACAAATTTTGAGAGCCCCCATAGTAGAGGCGCATGTATTTAATGGATAGATTGAGGGCAGGTGAGCCTGAGGGAGCCCACCCCTCCATTAAGGTACAGGAGCGCACTAGACACCCAGCATGTAGGACAATGGCAGCCAAGGTGTCCACTGCGCACCCCACCAACAGGTCAACAGTACAAGAAATGGCCACTGCCCCAGACTATAACTGGCCTTCACAGCAAGGAGCACATTTAAGGGGGACACATGTCAAACAATAAAAGTGAAAAATTCCCGGCTCAACTTACCAACCAGCCTGCAAACAAACTGAATTTACCTAACTATGCATTGAAAACAGAGGTTTCGTTAGCACTAATTTGCAGACACATGCGCAAGCTACAGAGCCTCTTCACGGCACCCCGATATTCTGCAGTTTCTAACTCTATAAATTTTGAGAGCCTCCATAGTAGAGGCACATGTATTTAATGGATAGATTGAGGGCAGGTGAGCCTGAGGGAGCCCACCCCTCATTAAAGGTACAGGAGCGCACTGGACACCCAGCATGTAGGACAATGGCAGCCAAGGTGTCCAGTGCGTCCCCCACCAACAGGTCAAAAGTACAAGAAATGGCCACTGCCCCAGACTATAACTGGCCTTCATAGCAAGGAGCATACGGAAGGGCGATGCATGTCAAACAATAAAAGTGAAAAATTCCCGGCTCAACTTCCCAACCAGCCTGCAAACAAACCGAATTTACCTAACAGTATGCATTAAAAACGGGTTTAGTTAGCACACATTTGCAAACACATGCGTAAGCTGCAAACTCTTCTCACGGCACCCCGATATTCTGCAGTTCCTAACTCTACAAATTTTGAGAGCCTCCATAGTAGAATATTGGGGGGCAGTGAAGTGGGTGTCCAGTGCGCTCCAGTACCTTTAAGGAGGGGTGGGCTCCCTCAGGTTTACCTTCCCTCAGTGTATGCGTTAAATACATGTGCCTCTACTATGGGGGCTCTCATGTGCTCCTTGCTGTGAAGGCCAGTTATAGACTGGGGCAGTGGCAATTTCTTGTACTGGGGGTGGCGTTACCTGGAATATGGAGTTCAGTGTGGTAACTACTGATGTTCGATAGCTATGTTGTTTTGGCCATCGCCAGAGCATAAGGATAAGAGTTCAGAGGGGTATGATGGGCTCTCAGTTGGGTTAGTCTCTGAGACATGAGGAGAGGACTTTGTGTGACTGACTATAGTACAAGTTCCCATTGTCCTCCCTACAGGAGGCCCCACTTCTTGTTGCCATGTAGCTCTCACCCCCTAAAGGGCCCACTGATTTGGTCCCGACGTTCTTACCACAGTGAGTGCTCCAGCAGCCAGGCATACAGTCTCAGTCACTATTCTGGCTTAGTAAATAGTCTAGGGGTATCCTTTTTTTATGCTTTATTATATTTTGAACTTGTATGGTTGCAGGTAAACCATGGGATATTCCAGTAATGACAAAGTGTTACTAAACCCCCCACAGTACAATCAGTCTGTAGATGCTGTAAAGCATGCTTGTTATACTCACTGTGGAACCTAAGGGGCTAATCCTCTGCATTGTGTGAAAAGGCTGTCTGATCCTGTCTTCTCTGATCCTCCCCTTCTTCTACAATACCCAATCCATCTACTGATATATCAGAGCCCTGGGGACAAGCTGCACATGCTCAGTTTGGTGTATATTGCTAGAGATTTTTTTTTTCTTGGGAGGGTTAATGTGATCAGCACAGGGCCAACCGGTGCTGTCCAGACAGAGGCTCAGGGGTTATGCAGCCTAATAGGACAGTCAGAGTGGAATAAAAACTCCTCCTGCAAGCTTTAACCAGTGCTCAGCTGGACACTGATAGAAGTCACAAGACTGCTATATACTGCTGATGAGAAAAGGTATTTAGCAGTTTATATTTACTAAAATAATTTCATTTTAATGTTCTGTGTACTGTGGTAGACCAGATATAGTGAATGCAGTGTCCGGGGAGAGTGGATGTAGTGAATGCAGGGTCCGGGGAGAGTGGATGTATTGAATGCAGGGTCCGGGGAAAGCGGATATAGTGGATGCAGGGTCCAGGGAGAGCGGATATAGTGAATGCAGGGTCCGGGGAGAGTGGATGTAGTGAATGCAGGGTCCGGGGAGAGCGGATATAGTGAATGCAGGGTCCGGGGAGAGTGGATGTAGTGAATGCAGGGTCCGGGGAGACCAGATATAGTGAATGCAGGGTCCGGGGAGAGCGGATATAGTGAATGCAGGGTCCGGGGAGAGCGGATATAGTGGATGCAGGGTCCGGGGAGAGCGGATATAGTGAATGCAGGGTCTGGGGAGAGCGGATATAGTGGATGCAGGGTCCGGGGAGAGCGGATATAGTGAATGCAGGGTCCGGGGAGAGTGGATGTAGTGAATGCAGGGTCCGGGGAGAGCGGATATAGTGGATGCAGGGTCCGGGGAGAGCGGATATAGTGAATGCGGGGTCCGGGGAGACCAGATATAGTGAATGCAGGGTCCAGGGAGACCAGATATAGTGAATGCAGGGTCCGGGGAGACCAGATATAATTAATGCAGGGTCCGGGGAGGGCAGATATAGTGAATGCAGGGTCTGGGGAGAGCGGATATAGTGAATGCAGGATCCGGGGGACCGGATATAGTGAATGCAGGGTCCGGGGAAACCAGATATAGTGAATGCAGGGTCCGGGGAGAGCGGATATAGTGAATGCAGGGTCCGGGGAGACCAGATATAGTGAATGCTGGGTCTGGGGAGACCAGATATAGTGAATGCTGGGTCTGGGGAGAGCGGATATAGTGAATGCAGGGTCTGGGGAGACCAGATATAGTGAATGCTGGGTCTGGGGAGAGCGGATATAGTGAATGCTGGGTCTGGGGAGATCGGATATAGTGAATGCAGGGTCCGGGGAGATCGGATATAGTGAATGCAGGGTCTGGGGAGACCAGATATAGTGAATGCTGGGTCTGGGGAGATCGGATATAGTGAATGCAGGGTCCTGGGTTTAGTAACACTTTAAGTAGTAACTTGGGGACACGTGTCTCCTGCTCAAAGTTTTCTAGCACAATGCTGGCAGCAGCAATTAATAGACTGAACTACACAGGGACACCATAAGCAATGTCCATGTTTAAGCACAGGCTAACTCTGATGCAAGACATACTGTATCTCCTGTGGTCTCCACAGACCAGATCCCCAAAAAGAAATCCCTCAATCAGCTCGAGCAAAGATTAGTAGAACAGGCCTCCCGGCAAGCACAACTGGGACCTTAATGAGCAAAGGAAGAAACACAGTTGGACTGCGAAGAAGGGCAGCAGTCCTTCAGGTTGGAATCTCCTCTTCCTGGACCAGAACCCCTCTGCTCTAGGTCTCAGACTATTTATGCTCCCTCCCAGCCACCTACTTGGCACCCTCCCCCAAGGATTATTTGGAATTACATTAATATTTAGGCTGCTTATTTGACTCTCCCAGCTCACTGCTTTCCAGAACCCTCCAGAAGGCAAGGGGAAGCAGTCAAACTTGCAAACAAGTGAGATACAGAACAGCCCAAAATATTCAAAAGCCGCTCATCTTAATACACTAGAACTAAAAAAAACTTAATTTACCAAACTTAAGTAGCAACACAACTAGGAGGGTGCTACACCCATTTCAAGGCATTATTACGAGGATAGTTTATACTGCATTGAAACTTACCTTTTTACCCTTTACAATTAAGTCCCTTTAACTTGATGGGCCTAGTACTGTATGTATATTTTATCTATCATCGCTCTATGACTCTAAGGTGTCTTTCCACATCTGTGCTGAAAATCTTACATTATGATAAATCCTTGGAAAGTGGAGTATGTGTGTCTATGTACGTATGTCGTCATGCCTGTCATAATCTTTGAATGTCCCTATACAGATCCAAAACCTTTCTCCGATGAGCTGACAATAACTAGAACTCCACAGAACCTCACCATGGAGATGGGACAGAGTGCAGTAATGGAGTGTTCAGCAGAGGGAAATGGGATGCCTGTTTTCTCTTGGGTTCGTCAAGGTAAGCTTCAGATTCTGGGCAGCTTTCATAGTGGTGAGAATGCACGAGTAGGGATGTTGGGAGGTTTCTTGGCTTTGTCAAGGAAAAATTTTAATTTTGAGCAGCTTTCATGGTGGTGAGACTGTGCAACCTGGGATATTGGGTGGTTCCTTGGATTAGTCAAGGTAAGCTTCCATATCTTGCCAGCTTGCATGGTTATAAGATAGCATGAGCAAGGATATTGGGTGGTTTCTTGGCTTTGTCAAGGTACACTTCAGATTTTGGCCAGCATGCATGGTGGTGAGACTGCAAAAATAGGGATATTGGGTGGTTTCTTGGCTTTGTCAAAGTAAGCTTCAGATCTTGGCCAGATTGCATGAAGGTGAGACTGTGTAAATAGGTTTGTTAGGTGGTGTTTGAATTTGTCAATGTAAGCAGACTGTGTGGTCAGCTTGCATGGTTGAGACTGTAAGAGCAGGGTTGTTAGGTGGTGCTTGGCTTTGTCAAGGTAGACTTCAGATTCTGGCCAACTTGCACGGTGGTGAGACTATACAAGTGGTGATATTAGGTGGTTTCTTTGCTTTGTCAAAGTAAGCTTCAGATTCTGGCCAGCTTGTATAGTAGTGAAACTATATGAATAGGGTTGTTAGGTGGTTTCTTGACTTTGTCAAGCTAATCTTCAGATTCTGGCCAGCTTGCATGGTGATGAGACTGTACCAGTAGAGATATTAGGTGATCTCCTGGTTTCGTCAAGGAAAGTTTCAGATTCTGTCCAGCTTGCATGTTGGTGTAACTGTACTAATAGTGATATTAAGTGGTTTACTGGCTTTGTCAAGATAAGCTTCAGAATCTGGCTAGCTTCCATGGTGGCGAGACTGTTCGAACAGGGAGATTAGGTGGTTTCATGTCTGTAAGGTAAGCTTCAGATTCTGGCCAGCTTGCATGTTGGTAAGACTACAATTAGGCATATTTAGTGGTTTACCGGCTTTGTCAATGTAAGCTTCAGAATCTAGATAGTTTGCATGGTGGCAAGACTGTACGAATAGGGTTATTAGGTGGTTTCTTGGATTTGTCAAGGCAGGCTTCAGCTTCTGGTCAGTGTGCATGGTGGTGAGCCTGCACGAGTAGGGATAATAAGGGGTTTTCTGGCTTTGGGACAATAAGCTTCAGATTCTGGCAAGCTTGCATAGAAGTGAGAACATACGAGTAGGGTTGTTAGGTGGTTTCTGGGCTTTGCCAAGGTGAGCTTCAGATTCTGGCCAGCTTCCATAGTAATGAGAATGTACGAGCAGGTACAGTATATTGGGCGGTTTCTGGGCTTTGCCAAGGTGAGCTTCAGATTCTGGCCAGCTTCCATAGTAATGAGAATGTATGAGCAGGTACAGTATATTGGGCGGTTTCTTGGCTTTGTCAAGGTAAGCTGCAGATTTTGGGCAGCTTCCATAGTAATGAGAATGTATGAGCAGGTACAGTATATTGGGCGGTTTCTTGGCTTTGTCAAGGTAAGCTGCAGATTTTGGGCAGCTTCCATAGTAATGAGAATGTACGAGCAGGTACAGTATATTGGGCGGTTTCTTGGCTTTGTCAAGGTAAGCTGCAGATTTTGGGCAGCTTCCATAGTAATGAGAATGTATGAGCAGGTACACAGTATATTGGGCGGCTTCTTGGCTTTGTCAAGGTAAGCTGCAGATTTTGGGCAATTTGCATTGTTGTGAGACTGCACAAATAAGGGTGTTAGGCTGAGAATCGGAATAGCGGCATTTATTGGTAGCTGTGTAGATGTGTATCAAGGTATATATGTTAAGCATTGTAAATGTCACATGACTTGATTTTCTGAACCAGCAACTTTTTTATTGGTTATTTCCCATTTACTTTACAGCTATGAAGTAGACTTTGCTTGGAATTTAACTGTTCTTCTGCAGTTATGGCTGATTACTGGATCTAGCGTACTCTGATCTAACTTTTGTATGTTCTGCAGATGGCAATCCACTCTCCTCTGATATCGTCCTACTTGGAGAGAGTAACCTCCTGATCAAGCACATTCAGGCCCACCATGCTGGAGTTTATGTGTGCAGAGCCAGCTATCCGCACAGTCAGCATTTTGTTACCACTTCGGCCCAACTACAAGTTGTAGGTGAGTGGAAATGGGGGGGGGGGGGGGGAACCTTGAACACCTTCAACACTTTGAAGGTCCTGTACAACATATACAGTAATTCATTTTCTGGGTCTATCAAAGTAAGCAGCTTGAAGACTAATGCTGGCTATACACTATTCGAGTGTTATCAGATCCTTGATGAACTGTCACCATCATCCCTCCTGACATCCATTGGTTGAAAAATAAAAGGACCCAGATGAAAACAATTTGGCCAATCAGATGCAGCCGCTTTTTGGGTATTCTGCTGCACAGAAGCATGCTCTATCTAAAGTTGGCCAATCACATATAAATATCTTGTTCAGCCACCCCCCCCCCCCCACCTCTGCTGAATGAGGCATGGGAGAAGTTGATCGGTTCCCCCATCCATGCTACATAGTGTAGATAGGGGAATCCCTGATGCTGACTTCTCTATTAAGCTGCCGCTGCTCCACCAGCTGCTGAATACCCAGACAGTGGCAGCATCTAACTACCCACTATTTTCCAACTGGTTCCTTCAACAAAAGTCAATTTGGTGCTGACAGGGCCACTCACAGGTAATAATTTCAGGTGACTATGCAAGAAACGGCTGAAATTCATGCTGTGTTTAGCCACCTTAAGAAGCCTCTGTTGGTCCCGGTGTCCACTCTAGCCAAGGTCTATTTCTAAACAAAGATGCCACTTCTGTACTTTGTTTGTATTCACTCCAAGCATAGACAGTGACTCTGACAGCTGAGGAACAAGGGTGAAGCCACTGTATGAAGAAAGCTGATCCAGCAATACCATGCAAGTGTGAGGGTTCTCCAGAGTATCACCATGACACCTCTGGGACTGCTCGGGCCATTGGTGACCTCCATCAGCTGTCTAAGTGACAATTCACGTCCAGCATAAAATACTGTAGGTAGTAACTGAATATTGAAAAGGAATTTTGCTCCCCCCCCATTATTTTTTTTTCTTCTCCCCTATTACCTGATGCTGAGATGGCCACAGTTGGGATACTCACCCACACAGAGGATCAGGCGTTATCCTGCTGGGATCCTATTCTCTGCAGCCTCCAGCAGTTCTCGCACCGCCGTGGTGCTTCCTGCCATCATCTGGAGGCTGCGCCAGCTCTTTCAGGTTCTGGCACAGCCTACCGGTGATGCCTATTGCTGCTAGGCCAGCCCCCCTCCTCTATTAGTGAATGGGGTGACTTTTGGGGCTCCTGGAATATGAATGTCACATATCACAGGAGGTGACGGGGGGCACTAACGCAGCTTAACTCTTCAATAAAACACAGACGTTGAATCCAACACAATTTTACTTCAGCTAATTGCAGTACAGAGGATATTTTTTATAGTCCTTTAAAGTATAAGTAGACAATGACTTTCCTAAGCATGTCTCTGTGAATAACTAACATTGACTGAGGGAACATGGAAGATGCGGGGTGCGGTCTAGCTAGGACAAAATTAACTGGCACCAAACAGGAGGGGAAGACAGAAAGATACTAAAATAACATTAGTAAATGTCAGGGATCCAGGGCGCTCGGTAGTGCGTGCATGCGCAGATCGCTGAGTCGGCGAGCACAGAGTTCTCGGCCAACGCGGCGGCGGCCGCGCATGCGCACTAGCGATCGTGGCCGCACCAATGGGAGAACAGGGCGCTCTATTTAAACCTGCCCTGTGCATCTCCAAATTGCTGCAAGGTCTTGTTCCTGTTCCTGTTAGTACGTTTCCTTGTTGCCAAACTCTGCCTGTTCTGATTTATGCTGACCCTCTCCTGCTCTGACCCTGGCTCGTCCTTGACCATTCTTCTGCCTGTAGTTACTGTTATTTTGGACCCTCTGTTACTGAACCCGGCGTGTGACCTGACTACTCTTTGCCTGCTGCTTGGTACCGCACCTGTCCCCACTGTTACCGACCCGGCTAGTCTGACCTCGCCCACTCCTAGCAGTCATCCATCCATCCCGCTTGGATCGGGACCTGTCAGCCTCTTCACAGCAGGCTCATCCCAGGCACATACCCTCAGCGGGACCCCTCTACCACCGCCGGGGGTGCCCAGGGGCACGACCTGGTTCCAGTCTTGCACCAAGTCCATCCCCACCATCAGGGGCTCTGGTGAAAAGGCAGACTGGGACTTAGACTCCGCGTCCTGGGGAACCCCGTGCTGTGGACCACAAGAGATCCCGTTGGGCGGAGCCTGACAGTAAACAAGTTGTAGTGCCCTAAAACGGTCACAAGATGTCAAAAAAATGATAACCTCATGCCGTCCAATACAACAAAGAAAAGATTATTATTATACAGTATTTATATAGCGCCAAAAAGTTTGCTATGCGCTGTACAAAATAGTGGGGGACAGTACATGAGACAATACAGAAACAATACAATACACGAGGGGTTCGAGGGCCCTGCTCTTTCAAGCTTACAATCTAGGAGGGAGGGGATAGTGGTACAGGAGGAGGTGGCTGCGGGGGATGGAGTGGTCGGAGGAGTGGAGGAGATCGGCTGTTAGGTGAGGGTGGGGTAAGCTTCCCTGAAGAGATGGGTTTTCAGGGTGTGTCTAAAGGTGAGGAGGGTAGGTGACAGTCTGATGGATTGGGGTAGTGAGTTCCAGAGGATGGAGGAAGTCCTGGAGAAGTCCTGCAGTCGGGTGTGGGAGGAGGAGACCAGGGAGCTAGAAAGTAGGAGGTCTTGTGAGGAGCGAAGAGTACGGGTTGGGTGGTATTTGGGTATCAGGTCGGTGAGGTAGTTTGGGGCATCATTATGAATGGCTTTGTACGTCAAAGTTAGTAGTTTGAATTTAATGCGTTGGGCAATCGGAAGCCAGTGGAGGGAATGACAGAGGGGGGTGGAGCCAGTGGAGGGAATGACAGAGGGGGGTGGAGCCAGTGGAGGGAATAACAGAGGGGGGTGGCGGATACGGAGCGGTTGGTAAGGTGGATGAGTCTGGCCGCAGAGTTCACGATAGATACTTGATACTAGAAAGATACTTGAAAGCTAGAAAAAAACATGTGTTAGTAATTAAGGATCTAGGGAGAGGTTCTCTTTAACTTTTTGTACTGTTGTTTATTGACAGCTAAGCAAAAATTGTACCAGTGCCAGTTGTTTTCAATTTTAATATGAAATCTAGAATGATGAAAGAGCAGGAACACATTTTTTTGCAGCCAGCCAACACACATCTAAAGAAAATTATGAAAATATTTGATAATTCACCTTAAGGTTCTGATTTGGAACATTCCACATACATTATGGATTGTATTATCCACATAATCTGATATTTTTAGTTTCAAGATTTTCTTTTTTTTTATTTAGGGACCAGTTTGTTTATTGAAACCTCTTTTCTCATATGTTCATTGATGGACACAGCTCTTCTATTCTTGATCATATAGTTACAGCGCTTCCTATGGTCAAGGATAGAGGAGATGTGTCCATAATAAACTCAGACAAAGGACTTTTACGGTATGTAACAAAAAAACCTGTTTTTCATGTCCTGTTTTAGTGCCCCCATTTATTACGCAACCACCAGAGATCATTGCCCGAGCCCGGGCTGGCACAGCTCGTTTTGCTTGCAGCGCTACTGGAGATCCGGAACCCATCATCACCTGGCTGAAAAATGGACATCAGCTTTCTTCAAACGGGAGAGTGAGGATTCAGTCAAGGGGCAGCCTGGTGATCACACAGATCGATCTGGAGGATGCTGGGTACTATCAATGTGTGGCTACGAACATACTGGGCAGTGCTTGCGCCACAACCAGACTCCATGTGACAGTCCAGGATGGTCTACCTGGTCCACCACAAGACCTAAGAGCTCTGGCTGTGACCAGCAAGACAGTCACGGTGACCTGGGAGAGACCGAAGAGCAACTGGGAGAGGGTCATTGGCTTCTCTCTGCATTACACTAAGACAGGCGGTACGTATATCCAGGATGTTGACTTGCTGAGGACATGAAGTAGGGTTGGGTGCTCCTCCAAACTTTTCTTCTTCTGTCTTACAGGTTCTGAAAATATGGAGTATCAGTTTGCAGTTAATAATGACACCACAGAGCTGAATGTGAAATACCTGGAGCCCGGGACCAATTATACCTTTTATGTTGTCGCTTATTCTCAGCAAGGAGCCAGCCGTGCCTCAGAGCCCCTGGTGGTACAGACATGGGATGACGGTAATTGGATTTGTTCTATGATCTCTGCTCCGTGCTACGTTTCTAGGGACATGTTCAATGTCTGACACTATTTTACCGAATGGAATGAAGTAAAGGAGAAATCTAGAGGAGGTTGATACTATACCTGGGTGTTCCAATTATGATGTTTTTTTGGGGACATCATTATTATGAAATATGGACCTGTGTGTCTTCATCTGGTGTTCTTACAGCAACACTAAAACTAGCCTTTCTCAAACTTTACAACATAGAGGAACACTGGAAATACCCTTCCGGTCTCAGGGAACCCCTGCTAAAAATGACTAGATCTACAACTCATGATACATTAGCCTGATGGTCAATTTGAACAATGCTCCCTACACTTGTGGTCATTGGGAAGAATTAACCCCTAACAGACCACTAAAAATATCAATGGTGTCAGTGGGAATTTATCTGGGAGACAGAAATTGCTCATTTCTCAAGAAACCCCCAGCAGCCTCTGGAGGAACCCTAGGATTCAATGGATGGTCACTGGGAAGAATGCTCCTCACACTTATGCCCATTGGGAAGAATTACCTCCTTACAGATAGCTAAAAAGATCAATGGTGTCAGCGGGAACTTACCTGAGAGACAGATATTGCTCATTGCTCAAGGAACCCCAAGCAACCTCTTAAGGAACCATTGTGTTCCATGGAACCCTGGTTGAGAAACCATGGGCTAAACTGTCTATCGGCATATCAGATCACCAAGGCACCAAACCCTTCCATGTCCTAACCTCCTTGGCCATGAAAACATCTCTCATATGGTGGATCTTAATGTTCTGTTTCAATAAGTTTTAATTAAAGTTTTAAAAAATTCATAGCGATGGTTGGATAAAGACTTGGTTTTAGCCAAGAGTACAGTTACAGTGCTGAGATGTTACTAGCCAAAATCATATTGTAGCTACATTAGGTTGTGGAGTGGGTAGAGGACGCTGCATCAGACAAGGTGGCCCTGAGGTTTCTGGATGGGGCTGGGGGCACTGTGGGACACTGTTGTAGGTTGGGGACACTATAGTGGGTTGAAGGCTCTGCAGCAGGCTGGGGGGCACTGTGGAAGACTGGGGGGCACTGTGGGCCACTATGGGAGGTTGGGGTGAACTAGGGAAGCAAGAAAGCACTGTGGGAGGTCAAGAGACTTGCAGATGGCTGGAGGCCATGAGAGCAGGGAGGACATGGTCCAGCAGTGGGCCACAGCCCAATGGATGAAAATCACTGCAATAGAACATATGCAGGTAAGTGGATAGGAAACATGATGGCCTAATCAATTGTATGCATAGGGCGGGGGATGCAGCCTGTCTGATCACATAAGGGATCAGTGCATGGCCGGACCTCCCATACATATGAAACACTTAGCACTGTGGAGTGACACGTGTTGGCCATTTTTATTTTGGTCTTTGTACATCTGAGTCTGGAGGGTAACATGAAATACGGTCAAAAAGATGGCGTTATCTTATACGTAACCATGTATAAGACTTTTTACCTGTTGCGACAACATCATATCAAATATGGTGTTGTGGTTGTCCTTCCGGTTTTTGCTATCTCCTGGATCCTCTGGGAATATAGGAGAGCTCACCCTGCCCAAGAGTCCTTTTTTCCCAATATTATTATTATACAGGATTTATATAGCGCCAACAGTTTGCTCAGCACTTTACAAAATAAAGGGCGACAATACAGTTCAATACAAGAGGGAAAGGAGGGCCCTGCTCCTTGCAGCTTACAATCTAAGAGGGAGGGGCTGGTGGTACAAAAGGTAATAACTGTGGGGGATGAACTCGTAGGAGGAATAGAAGATTCCATTATTAGCTGAAGGCAGGATAGGCTTCCCTGAAGAGATAGGTTTTCGGAGATCGCCTAAAAGTGGGCAGAGTAGGCGATAGTCAGATAGATTGGGGTAGAGAGTTCCAGAGGATGAGGGAGGCTCTGGAGAAGTCTTGGAGATGAGCATGGGAGGGGGAGACAAGGGAGATAGAAAGCAGGAGGTTTTGGGAGGAGCGGAGAGGACGGTTTGGGTGATATTTGGAGACAAGATTGGTGATGTCATTTGGGGCAGAGTTATAAATGGTTTTATATGTTATTGTTAATGTTTTGAATTTTATTCGTTGGGCAATGGGAAGCCAGTGGAGGGATTGGCAGAGAGGGGTGGAGGACACTGAGTGGAGGTCAGTGGAGGGATTGGCAGAGAGGGGTGGAGGACACTTAGTGGAGGCCAGTGGAGGGATTGGCAGAGAGGGGTGGAGGACACTGAGTGGAGGCCACTGGAGGGATTGGCAGAGAGGGGTGGAGGACACTGAGTGGAGATTAGTGGAGGGATTGGCAGAGAGGGGTGAAGGACACTGAGTGGAGATCAGTGGAGGGATTGGCAGAGGGGTGGAGGACACTGAGTGGAGATCAGTGGAGGGATTGGCAGAGGGGTGGAGGACACTGAGTGGAGATCAGTGGAGGGATTGGCAGAGAGGGGTGAAGGACACTGAGTGGAGGCCACTGGAGGGATTGGCAGAGAGGGGTGGAGGACACTGAGTGGAGATCAGTGGAGGGATTGGCAGAGAGGGGTGGAGGACACTGAGTGGAGGTCAGTGGAGGGATTGGCAGAGAGGGGTGGAGGACACTGAGTGGAGGCCAGTGGAGGGATTGGCAGAGAGGGGTGAAGGACACTGAGTGGAGACCACTGGAGGGATTGGCAGAGAGGGGTGGAGGACACTGAGTGGAGATCAGTGGAGGGATTGGCAGAGAGGGGTGGAGGACACTGAGTGGAGATCAGTGGAGGGATTGGCAGAGAGGGATGGAGGACACTGATTGGAGATCAGTGGAGGGATTGGCAGAGAGGGAAGGCAGATATGGAACGGTTAGCAAGGTGGATGAGTCTGGCAGCAGCATTCATCCTATCCTTGACCCACCAATTCCATTTCTTTTATTCCTACCTCCTCGTATGGTTCATACTCTTTTGTACATTTTGTTATTTTTTCTCAAGTTGCAATTGACTTGGCAGTTTGGTTATGACAGCAGAGTTGGGATGTTGATGTTTCATACTTACCGGGGGGTGGGGGGGTCCAACCACATATGGTCATGAAGGCCGTATCTCCCATCCATTACATAAGAAGAGGCCAATATTCTGCCAAGCAATGGAAATCACAGAAGCAGGTTCTTCCTACTGCCTCTGCGTGGTTATGGGTGTGGTGGTGGGGGAATCACTGAGTGGAGATCATTGGAGGGATTGGCAGAGAAGGGTGGAGGACACTGAGTGGAGGCCTCTGCATGGTTATGGGTGTGGTGGTGGGGGAATCACTGAGTATCTCCACTGATGGGCCTTTGCATTTACTGATGGTCAATCTCTTCATTAGTTCCAGCAGCTGCCCCCATGTTGTCACTGATCGGTGAGACGCCTGAGGATATCCATGTTAAATGGCTCCCTCTTCAGCCCGAGCTGACCAATGGCATCATCACCAAGTACCGCATTGAATACACCACGCTGAAAGATGGTAAGAGTAAATTAATGTCTTCAGAAGTTGCCATTGTCTTTAAAATTGCTTTAAAAACCCAAATATATAGCCTAGAGAAAAAAAAATGATTAGACTTTAGTTACTGAACATAAGAAGGAAATGTAATACTAAATGTAAATGTAATAGCAAATGTTAGAAGTGCAGATCAATTATATTAATGTTGCTAATTTGGATGACACTTCAGGGTCTATTTATGTCAGAACGTCAGAAGCTTGCACACAAGTTGGGAAAAAGGTCCCGTATTTATGGTTGTACTGTGTAGCGCCATCCAGTGATCAAAATGAGGTATAGCTTTCTCATTGAGGTAACTCAGAAAAACTACCGCATTTTGACCACTAGATGGAGCTGACAATACAGGCATTCATCTCTTAGAAAAAATATGGGACATCTTGTCCAACTTGCATGAATGTTTTTGACGCTCATGCAATAAATGTTGTATAAAGAGACCCCCTTAATTACATTTAGATAAACAGTAAATGCAGTTTTCTGATATTAAAAAAGTAATGAGAGAAATACAGGCTCTGTTACCTCCTTTTTAAGTTAACTACTTACCTATCAGGCCATACATGTAAAAAAAATCAGCATTTTTTAATTGAAAATTATTTAGAACCCCCAAACAGAGTATATATACAGTTGTGTTCAAAATAATAGCAGTCAGACATCACTAACCGGATCAATCACTGTTTCTGGTAGAAATGATATTTCTACATGGCAAATAATTTACTAGCAGGTGTAGTAGAGTAATAGAAATCCAACAGACCCAACAGTCATGACATGCATGCTGCTGAGTCTGTGTCATTGAATCACTCATTGAAAGGGGCGTGTTCAAAATAATAGCCGTGTGGAGTTCTATTAGTGAGGTCATTCATTTTTTAAAAAACAGGTGGCAATTATTGCCCTTATTTAAGGAAGGAAGGCAGCAAATGTTGTACATGCTGGTTACAGTGCATTTCTCTCTGAAATTCTGAGGAAAATGGGTCGTTCCAGACATTGTTCAGAAGAACAGCGTACCTTGATTAAAAAGTTGATTGGAGAGGGGAAAACATATAAAGAAGTGCAGAAGATGATCGGCTGCTCAGCTAAAATGATCACAAATGCTTTAAAATGACAACCAAAACCTGAAAGACGAGGAAGAAAGCGAAAAACTACCATTGGAATGGATAGAAGAATAGCCAAAATGGCGCAGACTCAGCCAACAATCAGCTCCAGGAAGATGAAAGAAGGTGTGACGTTCCCTGTGAGGACTGTTACAATTAGAAGACGCCTATGTGAAGCCAAACTATCTGCAAGAAGTCCCCGCAAAGTCCCACTGTTGGAGAAAAGATGTGCTGAAGAGGTTACAATTTGCCAAAGAGCACATTGACTGGCCTAAAGAGAAATGGCGCAACATTTTGTGGACTGATTGTTCTTTTTGGGTCTAGTGGCCGGAGACAGTTTGTCAGACGACCCCCAAACACTGAATTCAAGCCACAGTACACTGTGAAGACAGTGAAGCATGGTGGTGCAAGCATCATGATATGGGGATGTTTCTCATACTACGGTGTTGGGCCTATTTATCGCATACCAGGGATCATGGATCAGTTTGAATCCATCAGAATACTTGAAGAGGTCATGCTGCCTTATGCTGAAGAGGAAATGCCCTTGAAATGGGTGTTCTAACAAGACAACGACCCCAAACACACCAGTAAACGTGTAACATCTTGGTTCCAGACCAACAAGATTGACATTATGGAGTGGCCAGCCCAATCCCCGGATCTTAATCCAATAGAAAACTTGTGGGGTGACATCAAAAATGCAGTTTCTGAGGCAAAACCAAGAAATAGAGAAGAACTGTGGAATGTCGTCCAATCATCCTGGGCTGGAATACCTGATCACAGGGGCCAGAAGTTGGGTGACTCCATGCAACACAGATGTACAGCAGTTCTCAGAAACAGTGCGACTACAACCAAATATTCATGAAGTCATTCAAAGGAAAGCAAAATCTTCAAACATTTTTAAGTTTATACAGTGGGGCAAAAAAGTATTTAGTCAGCCACCAATTGTGCAAGTTCTCCCACTTACAAAGATGAGAGAGGCCTGTAATTGGCATCATAGGTAGACCTCAACTATGAGAGACAAAATGAGAAAACAAATCCAGACAATCACATTGGCTGATTTGGAAAGAATTTATTTGCAAATTATGGTGAAAAATAAGTATTTGGTCAATATGAAAAATTCATCTCAATACTTTGTTATATATCCTTTGTTGGCAATGACAGAGGTCAGACGTTTCCTGGAAGTCTTCACAAGGTTGGCACACACTGTTGCTGGTATGTTGGCCCATCCTCCATGCAGATCTCCTCTAGAGCAGTGATGTTTTGGGGCTGTCGCTGGGCAACACGGACTTTCAACTCCCTCCAAAGGTTTTCTATGGGGTTGAGATCTGGAGACTAGCTAGGCCACTCCAGGACCTTGAAATGCTTCTTACGAAGCCACTCCTTCGTTGCCCGGGCGGTATGTTTGGGATCATTGTCATGTTGGAAGACCCAGCCACGTTTCCTCTTCAATGCCCTTGCTGATGGAAGGAGGTTTGCACTCAAAATCTCACGATACATGGCCCCATTCATTCTGTCCTGTACAGGGATCAGTCGTCCTGGTCCCTTTGCAGAGAAACAGCCCCAAAGCATGATGTTGCCACCCCCATGCTTCACAGTAGGTATGGTGTTCTTTGGATGCAACTCAGCATTCTCTCTCTTCCAAACACAACGAGTTGTTTTTCTACCAAACAGTTCTATTTTGGTTTCATCTGACCATATGACATTCTCCCAATCCTCTTCTGGATCATCCAAATGCTCTCTAGCCATCTTCAGACGGGCCCGGACATGTACTGGCTTAAGCAGGGGGACCGTCTGGCACTGCAGGATCTGAGTCCCTGGCGGCGTAGTGTGTTACTGATGGTAGCCTTTGTTATGTTGGTCCCAGCTCTCTGCAGGTCATTCATAAGGTCCCCCCGTGTGGTCCTGGGATTTTTGCTTACCGTTGTTGTGATCATTTTGACCCCACGGGGTGAGATCTTGCGTGGAGCCCCAGATCGAGGGAGATTATCAGTGGTCTTGTATGTCTTCCATTTTCTAATTATTGCTCCCATAGTTGATTTGTTCACACCAAGCTGCTTGCCTATTGCAGATTCAGTTTTCCCAGCCTGGTGCAGGTCTACAATTTTGTTTCTGGTGTCCTTCGACAGCTCTTTTGTCTTCACCATAGTGGAGTTTGGAGTGTGACTGTTTGAGGTTGTGGACAGGTGTCTTTTATATTGATAACAAGTTCAAACAGGTGCCATTGATACAGGTAATGAGTGCAGGACAGAGGAGCCTCTTAAAGAAGGAGGTACAGGTCTGTGAGAGCCAGAAATCTTGCTTGTTTGTAGGTGACCAAATACTTATTTTCCACCATAATTTGCAAATAAATTCTTTCCAGATCAGCCAATGTGATTGTCTGGATTTGTTTTCTCATTTTGTCTCTCATAGTTGAGGTCTCCCTATGATGCCAATTACAGGCCTCTCTCATCTTTGTAAGTGGGAGAACTTGCACAATTGGTGGTGACTAAATACTTTTTTGCCCCACTGTATAGTGAATGTTTGAGTTTGTAAAGAAGAATACAAACACTGCGATTTTTTGGAACCGTCTAATATTCACTTTTCTTAAATTTTTTTAGAGGAACAACACAAATTTGATGTATTTTTCTTCCTGTTTTGATTTGGAATAGAATGTGTCGTGTTCCCAATGCATTTGTGTGGATGGAAATAAAAGCTATTAGAAGGATTTTCAGCTTTATTCACTTTTTTAAACACACTGCTATTATTTTGAACACAACTGTGTATATATACTGTATATATATATATATATATATATACACTGCTCAAAAAAAAATTGAAGAGGGTCGGTGAAACCAGCGGTGGTGACACCGCTGGACCGAGGGACAGGTAAGTGGCTGTATTTTAAATGTCAGCAGCTACAGTTTTTCTAGCTGTGTTCTTTTATTTATTTTTTTCAGCTGAAAATCCGCTTTAAAGTCTACAGGGTGCAATTTCTCATTGAAGTCCAAAATTGTAGCATTTCAAATATATTTTTCTTCCATGTGGGAATATATAAAATTTTTAGTGTTGGGTTTAACTTTAGGACGTAGACCCAATGTGGGTATGCAGACAGTGGGGTTTATTTATTAAAGGCAAATAGACTGTTCACTTTGCAAGGGAATTAGCCCCAGAGTTTAGTGAACGAGGAGGAGGTCTGATGACTTCTATCATCCAATCACGTGCAAGCAAAAATGCAATTTTTCAAATTTTCCTTGCATGTGATTGGGTGTTCTTTCCAAATTGAACTTTCATCCCTTTTACTAAGGTCCGTAGAAAATTCCTTTACATGTAACTTCCCTTATGCAAGCCATAGATGATGTCATTTTCTTTCTTTCAACTAGGGGTTCAGGAAACAAAATCCTTCGATTCCCCCCATCAACACAGTCAGTGTTTATTGGGGGAATCCTTCCCATGGAACTATTCTGTTCTTCCAGGAAGGAGAGGGGGGAATCCTTGGGCAAGGGGCCCCAGAATTTGTCGCTTTAAATGCACAGATGGGGCTAGTCAGGTTTCCCACCAGAATGCCATCTCGCCTTATCTGGCCCAGGGGGTGTGGTATTACTCACTGGCCTGCATTCTTGTTGGGTTGGTGGCTGCCTTCAGGCCTTCTGCTGGGCTGGCTCCTTCCCTGAATCTATAGGTGGTCCTCCCTCTGGGGACTGGTGAGGTTCAACGATCCTCCTCTCCAAGTCCAACCTGGAGGCAGGCTCCTTCCAAATGGGCCCCCTCCCAGACTCCTGCATCCCAGCCTCTCACTTCATCTTCCACCTGAACTCTCCTGTTGCTGAGCAGACTCAGTCAAACTTAAGGGCTGTCCTGACCCCATGCCAAGCCAGCTGCCTGGGGATTGGTCAGGATCCCTTAAGTATGCAGATCAGCCCTTCCTCACTCCACCCACGGCCTTCTAGAAACTTCTGAAGTCTCTAGGGCAGGGAGAGGATCTGATCTGTAGAGCCCTCAGCCCTGACCTAAGGTGACTTGGCTGACTCACACACAGGCTGATTCATGCCCAGGCTGCTACTCTTCCTCTCTGAAAAAACTAACTAGCTCCCCTTGACTACCTAGAGGGGCACTACAGATGGATCAAATCTCGGCTGGTTCCTCAAGATTCGATCCATCTATGACCTGCTTTAGAAAGTGACCAGTCTATTTGATTCGGTAAATCAACCCCAAGAACTTCTGACTTTGGAGTCTCTTTCTGTTTATTGGACTCAGAAAGTACAGAAGCCATTTGGATGGTTGGCATAGTGGCCAAGCAACTTCCATAATTTAAAAGTGGCCAATGACTAAAAACACCAGATTTCTCTATTGATAGGTTTACTTTAAAACTCGGATTTTGACACACATGAATTTGTTCAATAAAAACAAAAAAAACAAACAAAAAACAATGGAGTGCTGTTAGCATGGCTCATCGCACTGCTGTGCTTAAAGTGTTGCTAAACCCACAACAGTACAATCAGTCTGTAGATGCAGTAAAGCATGCTTGTTATTCTCATTGTGGGACCTAAGGGGTTAATCCTCCGCATTGTGCAAAAAGCCTGATTGATCCTGACTTCTCTGATCATCCCCTTCTTCCAGAGTCCACCTCTCATCTCCTGATAAGACATTTTGTGTGGAGTCACTCAGTTTGGTGTGTATTGCTAGAGAGGATTTTTTTGGGAGAGTACATGTGATTAGCACAGGGCCAATCAGCGCTGTCTAGACAGAGGTCAGGTGTTCTGCATCCTCCTAGAGCAGAAAGTAAACTCCTACAAGCTTTAACCAGTGCTCAGCTGGACACTGATAGAAGTCACAAGACTGCTATATACTGCTGATGAGAAAGGTATTTAGCAGTTTATATTTACTAAAATAATTGCATTTTAATGTTCTGTGTACTGTGGGAGACCAGATATAGTGAATGCAGAGTCCAGGGAGAGCGGATATAGTGAATGCAGGGTCCGGGGAGACGGGATATAGTGAATGCAGGGTCCGGGGAGACCAGATATAGTGAATGCAGGGTCCGGGGAGACCAGATATAGTGAATGCAGGGTCCGGGGAGATCAGATATAGTGAATGCGGGGTCCGGGGAGACCAGATATAGTGAGTGCAGGGTCCGGGGAGACCAGATATAGTGAATGCAGGGTCCGGGGAGATCAGATATAGTGAATGCGGGGTCCGGGGAGACCAGATATAGGGAATGCAGGGTCCATGGAGACCGGATATAATGAATGCAGGGTCCGGGGAGAGCGGATATAGTGAGTGCAGGGTCCGGGGAGAGCAGATATAGTGAATGCAGGGTCCGGGGAGAGCAGATATAGTGAATGCGGGGTCCGGGGAGACCGGATATAGTGAGTGCAGGGTCCGGGGAGAGCGGATACAGTGAATGCAGGGTCCGGGGAGAGCAGATATAGTGAATGCAGGGTCCGGGTAGACCAGATATAGTGAATGCCAGGTCCGGGGAGAGCGGATACAGTGAATGCAGGGTCCGGGGAGAGCGGATATAGTGAATTCAGGGTCTGGGGTGAGCTGATATAGTAAATGCAGGGTCCAGGGAGACCAGATATAGTGAATGCAGGGTCCAGGGAGAGCAGATATAGTAAATGCAGGGTCCGGGGAGACCAGATATAGTGAATGCAGGGTCCAGGGAGAGCAGATATAGTAAATACAGGGTCCGGGGAGACCGGATATAGTGAATACAGGGTCCAGGGAAAGCGGATATAGTGAATTTAGGGTCCGGGGAGAGCAGATATAGTGAATGTGGGGTCCGGGGAGAGCGGATATAGTGAATGCAGTGTACGGGGAGAGCAGATACAATGAATGTGGGGTCCGGGGAGAGCAGATATAGTGAATGCGGGGTCCGGGGAGAGCAGATATAGTGAATGCAGGGTCCAGGGAGAGCGGATATAGTGAATGCAGGGTCCGGGGAGAGCGGATATAGTGAATGCAGGGTCTGGGGAGAGTGGATATAGTGAATGCGGGGTCCGGGGAGAGCAGATATAGTGAATGCAGGGTCCGGGGAGAGCGGATATAGTGAATGCGGGGTCCGGGGAGAGCAGATATAGTGAATGCGGGGTCCGGGTAGAGCGGATATAGTGAATGCAGGGTCCGGGGAGAGCGGATATAGTGAATGCCGGGTCCGAGGAGAGCAGATATAGTGAATGCAGGGTCCGGGGAGAGCGGATATAGTGAATGCAGGGTCCGGGGAGAGGGGATATAGTGAATGCGGGGTCCGGGGAGAGCGGATATAGTGAATGCGGGGTCCGGGGAGACCGGATATAGTGAATGCAGGGTCCGGGGAGAGCGGATATAGTGAATGCAGGGTCCGGGGAGAGCGGATATAGTGAATGCAGGGTCCGGGGAGAGCGGATATAGTGAATGCAGGGTCCGGGGAGAGCGGATATAGTGAATGCAGGGTCCGTGGTTTAGTAACACTTTAATGCATTATATTATAGTTTAAACACCGATGGACTAACATCTATACAAACACTTTACAAATACATTGACAAGTTTTTCTCTAGGGCTTTTAGACTATTCCACATTTCTTCCCGCTTTGTGACATTCCTTTCCTTGTCACCCTCAGGTGTGGTCTCCATGGTAGAAGTTGGAGGAAATGAGACCGGGGTTACGCTCTCTTCCCTGCAGCCCGGTACGGTATATAAAGTGCGGATTTCAGCCAGCACCTCGGCAGGATACGGGGCGCCCTCTAGCTGGGCGCTGCAGCGCACTCCAGAAAGAGTCAACCAGTCACAAGGTTTGTGATATTTCGGGGGTCTTCACACTTTCTGGGGATGGACATGTCACCGGTCAGAATTGTCATCTCTGTAACTTCAATGATACGGGCAGTTTAATTTGCACCCCTGAGGGAGTCCTTTGCTTCCAGCTCAGTGAAATTTGGATATCCTGTAGATGGCAGAATGCACCCAGCGCCGGATTCCCAGCCTTGGAAATCCACAAATGAACCTTCTCATCCTATCCCCTCAATTGTTACCCCCGTTTTATCTGCCGAGACAGCAGCCGGGTGTTTACCCACCCAGTGAGGAGACAGAGGAGGCGCCATCTAAGTGCAGCAAGTTGAGAACATTTATTCACATATTAAAATGGCAACTCACAAGATAGAGGATTAAAAAGCGCTTGCCATAGAAAATTCATGCGCTGCGATCCGGAGTGCTGGCTGCGACCTTCGGTGTGGATGTCTTAGGTGGCACCCAGCATTTCCTGCACACCTGGAAGGAAAAGGGTGACGTCGCTTCGGTGGCGCCACCCTTTGTTTGACATGCCTCATCCACGTTGCATTGTGGCCACGGCATGCATTATATCCCCTGTTGCTGTCGCGTTTAGCGAATGCGATCCAATCGAGTGAAAGGGGCTGCTCTGCAAGCTCCCCACACCCACGTGCAATCAGTGCCGGGACAAGATCATCCGGCGCCCGGGGCACAGACGCCAAACCATCAGCCTTGAATTAGTAGCAGGGCCCCCCAATCCCTACAGTAAACCATTGAGCCCAGGGCAGCCATCCCTCCCGCCCACCCCTTGCCTTGCATGTGGCTTGCTAGTAGTGTGGGTTTCAAAGGGTTAAAGCAGGCAGTAGGGAGGCGATACATTGCCAACTCACCGCCTGTCCGAATGCAGAGAGCAAAGTTAGAGCGAACAAGGACTGTACATGATGCGTAGGAGGGGAAGGAGGCAGGTAGTGCTCATTCATGGATTTCCAGCTTCGGGTGCGTCCTGCCATCTGCAGGATGGATTGGGGATTGTCTAGCACCATTTGTTCACAGCATTTTAATACAGTGGGGGCGCTGTGGAGCATTTATTTATTTCAGGTACTTCTATTGCGCCATCAATGTACGCTTTACATATATATTGTACATTCACATCAGTCCCTAACCCTCAAGGAGCGTACAATCTAAGGTCCTAACTCACATTCATACATACACATACTAGGGACAATTTAGACAGGATCCAATGAACCTAACAGCATGTCTTTGGAGTGTGGGAGAAAACCGGAGTACCCGGAGGAAACCCACACAGGCACAGGGAGAACATGCAAACTTCAGGCAGGTGGTGCCGTGGTTGGGATTTAAACCAATGACCCGAATACTGCCAGGCGGAAGTGCTAACCATTTAGCCACTGTGCCGGATCGTAGATAAATGTGTGTAAAGGTGAAAAATAGGAACCCCTCCATCCACTGCCTGAAAAGAGAAAAGCAACATCATTTAACGAGCAAACTAATCCCCTGCCTCTTGAGAAACGCAACATTGAATGTAGCGTGCGCACTTCCCATATGGAAGAGAAATATATTTTCAATATATTTAGAAAAAAGAAAATTATACATGTGACATATATTTACAATATATTGGTCTACACGAATATATTTTAACATGTATTCCAAAAGTGTAAATTAAAATATATTTTCCAAAGGCATATATTTAAAAATGGCATATATTTTAAAATTTATTTTTCAAAATATATTTTTTGCAGATATTTTTGAATACTTAAAAAAAAATGCATTTAAACTTAGATTTTTAAATATACTTGTAAATGCATTCCAAATTACACTTTGATACATATTGTGTTCTGAATTTATTTTTAATAATATATTCACAAATATATTGAAATATGTTTTTGAAATATGTTGAATATGGCCAACATTTTTGTATTTGAAATATATGTCAATATATTGGGGAACAATATATTAAGAATGTATTTTTAAAATATATTTTTCAAAATATATTTTCCAGATATTTTTGAACATCTAAAAAAAAAATGCATTTAAACTTAGATTTTTAAATATACTTGTAAATGCATTCTAAATTACACTTTGATACATATTGCAGCACGTGCTCTGAATATAATTTTAATCATGTGTTCACAAATATATTGAAATATATTTTTGAAATATACTGAATATGGTCAAAATGTTTGTATTTGAAATATATGTCAATATTATTTGGGAAGAATATATTAAGAATGTATTTTTAAAATATATTTAAATATATTTTTCAAAATATATGTTCCAGATATTTTTGAACATCTAAAAAAATGCATTTAAACTTAGATTTTTAAATATTCTTGTAAATGCATTCCAAATTACACTTTTATACATATTTCAGTACGTGTACTGAATATATTTTTAATCATTTATTCACAAATATATTGAAACATTTTTATATTTGAAATATATATCAATATATACGGGAAAAATATATTAAGATTGTATTTTTAAAATATATTTTTCAAAATATATTTTCCAGATATTTTCAAACATCTAAAAACAATGCATTTAAACGTAGCTTTTTTTAAATATACTTATAAATGCATTCCAAATTACACTTTGATACATATTGCAGCATGTATTCTGAATATATTTTTAATAAAATATTCACAAATATGTTGAAATATATTTTAGAAATATAATGAATATGGCCAAAATTGTAGTATTTTAAATATATGTCAATATATTTGGGAAGAATATATTAAGAATGTATTTTTAAAATATATTTAAAATATATTTCCACAATGTAAAGCTGCTGATACCATTGTTCTCCCCAGTCCATCCTGCAGATGGCAGGATGCACCCATGTGGCCCTGGAAATCCACGAATGAGCACTCCTGGCCTCCCTCCCCACCTGTGCATGTGCAGTCCATGCTTTCACAACTCCTTTTTTTTTTTTTTTTTTGCAAGAGTAAAGTAGAGCAGACTGTGCATGCGTGGGTGGGTGGGTATGAAGCCCGGAGTGCTGGTTCATGGATTTCTGGGTCTGTGCAGCTAATGCTGGGTGCATGCTGCCATCTGCTGGAAGGATGGGGGATGACAATGGTATCAGGAGTTGAAGAGGTGGGCAATATTTTGGTAATTTTACATTTTACATTTTAATATTTTGGGGGCACTGTGGTGCGTGAGTGGTGAAGTCTTGCTGAACACAAGCTCCAGAGCTCTACATATGGTGAGCAGTGTGTGGTCAAGACATTTATTGTGTTTTCCATGGCATCCACACCATGCATGAAAAACATTTTACACATGGAGGAGATTTACTAAAACTGGAGCACTCACGATCTGGTGCAGCTGCGCATGGCAGCCAATCAGCTTCTACCTTCAGCTTGTTTATCCCTTCCAGTCCGGACACTTTCCCCCCCTTCCAGTCCGGACACTTTCCCCCCCTTCCAGTCCGGACACTTTCCCCCCCTTCCAGTTCGGACACTTTCCCCCCCTTCCAGTTCGGACACTTTCCCCCCCTTCCAGTCTGGACACTTTCCCCCCCTTCCAGTCCGGACACTTTCCCCCCTTCCAGTCCGGACACTTTCACCCCCTTCCTGTCCAGGCCAATTTTCAGCTTTCAGCGCTATCACACTTTGAATGACCATTGCGCGGTCATGCAACACTGTACCCATAGGAATTTTTTAAGCATGTTTTTGAGACAGATAAAACTCTATTTTGGTGGTATTTATTCACCGCTGGGATTTTTTTTTTTTTTTGCTATATAAATCAAAAAGTCCAAACATTTTGAAATAAAAGTGTTTTTCTTATAACATTTTGCAAATAAATAATCTTTCTTCATAAATCTGGGCCCAAATGTATTCAGTTATCTTTTTAGTAAAAAAAAAACAACAAATTAGTTTATAACCAGAAATCATAATTTTTCTAATTTTTTTTACAATTTTATTTTATTTTTTTATATTATTATTATTATTATTTTTTACATACTGTCACCCTAGCAGTAGTGTCACCATAGTGACACTGTACTACTTGTGGGGGGTGATGAAGATTTTTTTTTCTCTTTGATTGTTTTTTCACCCATTAAGGCTGTAAAAGTAATAATTTCTCCTTCTCTCTGGCTGCATTCCTGCAGCCATTGAGAAATACTGTGTGAGCTGTGATTGGTCACAGCTTGTCACATGGTACAAGGCTGTTGTGAATAGCCCTGTACCATATGACCTCTGTGATCATTCACAGATTTCACACGTAGTAAGCAATGATGTCAGAAGTGACATCTTGCTTACTACTCTTCATGTGATCACTAATTGGCCAATCAGTGATCACATGATCGGGACCTCGCACAGAGGTCCCGTACGACGATCGGTGTTCTACTGTTTCCGGAGGACACAGCGGGCACCGAATTGCGGTGCTGTGCGCTTACAGGGAGCGCGCACAAGGGAGGACGTTTATAAACATGCGCCGGACGGGAAGTGGTTAATTAAACATTGAAAATAAGTCCTCACGCACACTGGATGTTTTTACAGCGGCTGTTTTTGGCTTTTGGTGTTTTTTTTCTACAGCCAGTAAACCCCCCAGCATGTTATCCTCGGTGTCCATACACACACAGACTGGAATCAACGTTTTTTGGCTGGAAAAAAACCCAGAACTAGTGGACTTCTAGAGGAGTTTTCTAGCTGTAAAAACGCTCTAACGCAGCAAAACGCTGCAAAATGGCGTTTTTGGACTTTTTTTGCCAAAAAAAATATTTTTTTTTTGTAAGAAAAAGCGCTAAAAAACACGGGAAAATGCCACTAAACGCTAATGCAAAAAACACAAAAAAAAAACTGAAAAACTCACCTTTTTTAACGTGACTTTACACAGCTAATGTTACCAGCGTTGTCAAAACGTCAAGTGTGCAATGAGGGCTAACGCTGAAAAACGCGGCAAAACATGGTAAATCGCGGCAAACCGGTGTTTTTATTCTTTTTTTGACCGGAAAAAAAAATTGGGGTAAAAAAAAAACGCAAACGTGAAAAAATACAGCTAAACACTAATGCAGAACCGCTAAAAAAAGCTGAAAAACTCACGCGGCTGGTAAAAACCCAAGACTAGTGGGTTGGTAGAGGAGTTTTTGAAAAACGCATTAAAATGCAGTAAACCGCCGCGTACCAGCGTTTTTGGAAATTTTTGGATGAAAAAAAATTTTTTTTTTGGGCACTAAAAACGCAAATGGAAAACGTGGGAAAACACAGCTAAACGCGGCAAAACTCTAATGCAAAATGCTAAAGAAAAGCTGAAAAACTCACGTTTTTAACCCGACTTTACACAGCTAATATTACCAGCGTTATCAAAACGTCCCATGTGCATGGGGGCTAAAACCTGGAAGCTGATTGGTTAACATGCACAGCTGCACCAGATTCTGTCTGCGCCAGTTTTAGTAAATCTCCTCCCATAGAATCATGTAGTATCGCAGAAAAGTTCTCGTGTACTAAGGACTTGGACCTCTTCCGCTTAACCCCATCCCTCCCAGCCCTGATGTTCCCTTAACCCCTTTGCACCGGTGCCTCCCAGCTCTTCAAGAGTTTCAGAAGCATGGAGGTGGGCGGGGTTTTAGGGTCATGGGACCGCCGTAATTCGCTGTCTCCTTTTATATTGTAAAGCGCTGAGCAAACTGTTGGCGCTATATAAACCGTGTATAATAATAATAATAATAATAATAAAAAAAGAAAAATGCCCTAAAGCTCCATTCGGAGAGGAGCTTATAAGTATAATTTAGGCACGTATGCGCATAAATGCACGCATGTGCAAAATTTATTCCAGTGGCCTGAATAAATTAATATTTAATTTAAAAAAAACGTGTAAATGAATGAACAAATGTAGTAAATTAATTCAATTTAATACATTAGTAATAAATTAGAATTGTTCCAATACACAACGATAGTCTTTGCTTAAGCATTTTTTTTATATGTCTTTCAGTATATTGTAACTATTGTTTGTGTAATAAAAGATCATTTTCATTTTTATAACTGGAGTCTATGGTATTTATAAAGTCCATAAAAATATATATATATACTTTGTGTATAGGAACAATTCTAGTTACCCACGTGGAAGAAAAATATATTATAAATAGATTTTAAAAATATTCTTCCCAAATATATTGACATATATTTGAAATACCACTAATATAAATATATATATATATATATATATATATATATATGTAAATCTATTTATATCTATCTTAGATTGTAAGCTCCCAGGATCAGGGCCCTCCTATCCCTCTTGTATTGAACTGTATTGTTGCTGTATTGTCTCCCTTTATATTGTAAAGCGCTGAGCAAACTGTTGCCGCGATATAAATCCTGTATAATAATAATAATATATATATGCACTGTATTATGAAATGCATTTTTATTACAAAATATATGAAAAATATTTTTAAAAATACATTTTTCAATATACTGTTTTGTTTTTAAAATTACATTCCATGTACTTCTTTGGAATGCATTTACAAATATATGTAAAAATATAAGTTAAAATGACTTTTTTATATGTTCAAAAGAATCTGAAGAATAAATTTAAAAAATATATATTTTTAAAAATATTTTTCATATATTTTGTAATATGTAAAAATCCATTCTTTTTTTTCTGTACAGTGGAGCAGGCACAAGTCCAACTGAAAGTCATCGCCCACACCGATTCCTTATTTGTCAGCTGGCAGCTGCCCCGTGCCGACCTCCTGATCACTGGTTACCGGCTTTATTACCGTCGGGTGTGTCCTACCCCAGATCCTGCTGTATCCTGTCCATGGCAAGGGAAGAATGACTGGGACCGCGGGCCAATTAAACTGAAGAAGAAGAGGAAACAATATGAGATAACTGATCTCGGTGAGTTACCTTGTCTGAGTCTGTGGGCAACCAGGGCCACCTGGGGTGGAATGTAGTCAACCAGGGCCACCTGGGGTAGAATGTGGTCAACCAGGGCCACCTGGGGTGGAATGTGGTAAACCAGGGCCACCTGGGGCAGAATGTGGTCAACCAGGGCCACCTGAGGTGGAATGTGGTCAGCCAGGGCCACCTGGGGTGGAATGTGGTCAACCAGGGCCACCTGGGGTGGAATGTGGTCAACCAGGGCCACCTGGGGTAGAATGTGGTCAACCAAGGCCACCTGGGGTGGAATGTGGTCAACCAGGGCCACCTGGGGTGGAATGTGGTCAACCAGGGCCACCTGAGGTGGAATGTGGTCAAGATCTGCCTGGGTCCTGTTCAGACTTAATAGGCCGGATCCATCAGGCTGCAATGTACATGTCAAGTCATGGTAGCACTTACCCCCTTAAGGGCTTGCTGTTTAGGTCCCGTGGTTCTTTCACAGTAGATGCACAAGCAATAGTCAGTCCCTCACTTGGCTCAGTAGTCAGTCTAGGGGTGTGCTTTTCTGATGCTTTATTGCAGAACTTGAATTTATAATGTCCCTGTAATGGGTCCCTGCCTGGGTGCTTCCATCAGAAAACATGCTTCCTTGCTGCTGGGACACAGGACCAAGGTATTATAGCTGGGCATTGCACCCAAAGTCCGTAAACAAAAACCCGTAAGTGAAAAAAAAAAATGCAAGTGCAAAACACAAAGACAAAAAAGTACACTTAGGGGTGTACTTTAGTCCACCCCCCGAAGGGGAAGGACCTTTACCCTGATCCCCCTGGGCGCAAGGCTCCTGACAGGGACAAAGGTTTCCACAAGGCCCACCTAGCCAAAAGGCCTGGCGGACCCCTTTCCTTGTGGCTGGCCGAAGCCGCCCACCAAGTACTGGGTCAGGGAGCTCTCCAGAAGAGACCCCCCAGGAACAGGAGAGGAAAGAACTTAATGGCCACCTATCCTCCCCCCTAGACTTCAAGGCAGGACCAAGGACCCACACCCTCCATCCCAGTGAGAAAAAAACACACACAAAAGTGGAAGGTGACAAAACAGTGGGTAGAAAATAAATAAATAAATAGATAAGTGGCCGTGCAATTGTGCACTAGATAGGCCCTGAGGCCCGTAGCAAAAAAATTCCCCTGGACTTAGCCAAAAGGCCTTGCCCTAAAAGGCACAGTGCAGAAAAAGTGTCTAGAACAGTGACCATGGGTACTTTTCACACTTGGAATTCCACGCCCATGTGCTATTAAGAGCACCCCTCATGCGACCACTCTCAGGGGACACTGCTTCGTGGACTCTCTGCCTCCCCGGCCCCTGGCCAGACAAGGTAAATCAAATCAGGAGGAACTGGGCCCCTCCAGTTCTCCCAGAGAAATTACTCCCGGGCCCCAACAGCCTGTGGGTGCCTTGGTTTCTCTTCCAGCTGGTACTAACCTTCAGAGCCCTCATCATACCAGCAGGGGTGCTATACAGCCAGCCATCCCTGCCAAAAGGCAAGAATGATGGCGGAGCGCCCCTACTGGACACTGATTAGAACAGATTTTTTTTTCTTCTTTTCGAAGTCCCTTGGTGTAGTGAGCACACTAATAAAACTAGCACCCAGTGCAAAAAAAAGTGATCACGCAAAAAGTGAAGGACACAAAAAAAGTGCACAGGGTGTACGTCTGGCCCTCCTCTGAAGAGAAACGGCCCTAGCCCTAATCCCCTGAGGCGCAAGGCTCCTGACGAGGACTGAGGCACTCACTTGGTCCACCCGACTGAAACCGGGTGGACCACTTTCTTCAGGAGGCCACCCCGAGTACTAAGTGGGACTCCCCCGAAAGGAGACCCCATGAGAGGAGAATGCCCTGACCTGTGCTGCCAGGTGGAAATGCTAACCATTTAGCCACTGTGCTGCCAAATTTAATAAATAAATGGAAAATAAATACACATAAATAAAAATAATCATAATTAAATACTATATACTAAAAATAATCATAAATAAATAATAATTAACCCCTAACCTTAACCCCCTAACCCTTAAAAGAATGTTAAATAAAATAATAATAATAATAATAAAAAAAAATAAACACTTAAACCCGAACAAAAAAAATACATTTATAATAATAATAATAAAAAATGTAAAATAAATACACAAATAAATAAAAATAATCATAAATACTATATATAAATAAATTAGTAATATTTAACCCATAACCTTAATTCCCCCCTTTAAAAAGGTAATAAAATAATAACAATAATAATTTATTATTATTATTATTGTATTTTTTTGTTCGGGTTTGGGTGTTTATTTTATTATTATTTCTTTTTTTTTTTTTAAGGTTAGGGGTTAATTATTTATTTATCATGTTTTTTGTATTTATATGTACATTTTTAATTTTATTCAACATTTATTTATTCATATATTAGTACTTTTCTCTTGTAACATTTTTTCATTTGAGCAGAAAATCGCTCAAACGGCGTTTTAAAATCCGCGAAAGCGTGCAAAAACATACCATTCGCACATTTCTGTTCTTTTCTATGGGAATAAATATGCGCCAAAAACGCACAAATCTGCCCAATTTGAGCTACAAATGTAGCACCAAAACTTTTTTGAGCTTCAAGCAACATGGAGTGGTGATGTGAACCATCTCCATAAAGTAATATAGATTTTTTTCCCCCCTGACTGTTTTGGGGCTTTGAGTTTTGTGCTACAAAACGCTCAGGTGTGAATGTGGCCTTATTCCTCTTCTTCATCTCGTTACAGTTCCTGGACAGCTGTACCAAGTCCGGCTGGTGACATACTATAAGAAGCAAGAAATGCAGACCGTCATGTGGGAGGGAAGAACCAGACAGATTCCAACTGCCCCACCAGGTAAGGTGTCCACCTGCCCATCCTATATATTCAATATTGTGTCCTCATGTCTGAAAGAAGAACGGTCTCTGGTACTCCGAGCCATATGACGTCCCCCCAGAACGCGCTCTCCTGCGCGTACCCCAGGGGGCACGCACCCGGCGATCTCCGTGATCGCTGTGTCCTACGGACACAGCTGATCACATGATGTGGTAAAAGGCCGATCCCAGCGGCCTTTTACCACGTGATCAGCGGTGTCCAATGACACGCTGATCACAGGGAAATGCAAGTGCCGGTTCTCGGCTGCACTTTCCTCACGCTGTCAGATCGTGAGGAAAGTACTGCCGAGAACCGGCAGTTGTCAGAGCGGGGATCGGCACCGATCATCAGGGCACTGATGATCAGTGCCCTGATGATCGGTGCCCAGCAGTGCCACCCGCAAGTTCCGCCCACCTGTGCCCAGCAGTGCGCCCACTAGCTCCGCCCACCTGTGCCCAGATCACCCACCTGTGCCCAGCAGTGCACCCACCTGTGCCCAGCAGTGCCCCCACCTGTGCCACTCTGCAGTGTCACACACCTGTGCCCAGAAGTGTCACCTACTTGTGCCCAGAAGTGCCACCCACCTGTGCCCACCCACCAGTGCTGCCCACCAGTGCCACCCACCAGTGCAGCCAGTCAGTGCCACCAGTCAGTGCCCAGGGGTTGTGCCAGTCAGTGCCGCCAGTCAGTGCCCAGCAGTGATGCCAGTCAGTGCCGTCTATCAGTACCCATCATCAGTGTCACCTATCAGTGCCGCCTATCAGTGCTGCATATTAGTGCCACCTATCCGTGACACCTCATTAGTGCTGTCTATCAGTGCCGCCTATCCGTGCCACCTCATTAGTACTGCCTATCAGTGCCCTTTAGTGCTGCCTATCAGTGCCCATCAGTGCTGCCTATCAGTGCCCATCAGTGCTGCCTCATCAACACACATCAGTGAAGGAGAAAAAATACCTGTTTGAAAAATTTTATAATAGAAACAAAGAAAAAAAATTTTTTTTTTCACATTTTTTGCACTTTTTTTATTTATAGCGCAAAAAGTAAAGCGCCCAGTGGCAATTAAATACCACCAAAAGAAAGCTCTATTTGTGAGAAAAAAATTATCAAAATTTCATATGGGTAAAATGTTGCATGACCGCGCAATTGTCAATCAAAGTGCGGCAGCGCTGAAAGCTGAAAATTGGCCTGGTAAGGAAGGGGGTATAAGTGCCCGGTAGGCAAGTGGTTAAAAGTGAAGCGGAAAAAAGACAGATGCAGACAGTCCCAGACAGGATGATATTTCTCATTGGTCATCATTGGTCAAGTTTCTCAGGAGCAATGGCGTAGCTTGAGGAACCTGAGTCCATAAGAAAAATACGAGCTAAGATCCCTGAGCTTGATTCTTGTAAACGCTTATCCAGACTTAAAGGGGAACTTCACTTTCCCCTTTTAAAATGATATTAAAGGCTCAGGTTTTTTTTAAAATTTCAAACATGTTATACACGGCTCAAATAAATTAAAGGAACACTTTGAAAACATCTCGGATGCCAATGGGGAAAAATCTCATGCTGGATATCTATGCAGCAACTCAGAATGGTCCTGACAACGTCGGGGAAGGCTCCTAATGAGACGATGGATGGTGTCTTGGGGGATTTCCTCCCAGATCTGGAGCAGGGCATCACTGAGCTCCTGGACAGTCTGAGGTGCAACCTGGCGGCTTTGGATGGATCGAAAAATGACATCCCAGAGGGGTTCTATTGGATTTAGGTCAGGTGCGTGGGGGCCATTCAATGGTATAAATTCCTTCATCCTCCAGGAACTGCCTGCATACTCTCACCACATGAGGCTGGGCATTGTCGGGCACCAGGAGGAACCCAGGACCCACTGCACCAGGAGGAACCCAGGACCCACTGCACCAGGAGGAACCCAGGACCCACTGCACCAGGAGGAACCCAGGACCCACTGCACCAGGAGGAACCCAGGACCCACTGCACCAGTGTAGGCTCTGACAATGGGTCCAAGGATTTCATCCCGATACCTAATGGCAGTCAGGGTGCCATTGTCTAGCCTGTAGAGGTCTGTGCATCCCTCCATGGATATGCCTCCCCAGACCATCACTGACCCACCACCAAAACAGTCATGCTGAACCATGTTACAGGCAGCATAATGTTCTCCACGGCTTCTCCAGACCCTTTCACGTCTGTCACATGTGCTCAGGGTGAACCTGCTCTCATCTGTGAAAAGCACAGGGAGCCAGTGGTGGACCTGCCATTTCTGGTGTTCAATGGCAAATGCCAATTGTGCTCTATGGTGCTGGGCAGTGAACACAGGGCCCACTAGAGGATGTCGGGCTCTCAGGCCACCCTCATGAAGTCTGTTTCTGATTGTTTGGTCAGAGACATTCACACCAGTGTCCTGCTGGAGGTCATTTTGTAGGGCTCTGGCAGGGCTCATCCTGTTCCTCCTTGCACAAAGGAGCAGATACCGGTCCTGCTGATGGGTTAAGGACCTTCTACGGTCCTGTCCAGCTCTCCTAGAGTAACTACCTGTCTCCTGGAATCTCCTCCATGCTCTTGAGACTGTGCTGGGAGACACAGCAAACCTTCTGGCAATGGCAGGTATTGATGTGATATCCTGGAGTAGTTGGACTGCCTGTGCGACCTCTGTAGGGTCCAGGTATGGCCTCATGCTACCAGTAGTGACACCGACCCTAGCCAAATGCACAACTAGTGAAAAACAGACAGAAAAGATGAGTAGGGAAAAAATGTCAGCGACCTCCACCTGTAAAACCATTCCTGTTTTGGGGGTCTTCTCATTGTTGCCCATCTAGTGCACCTGTTATTAATTTCATTAACACCAAAGCTGCTGAAACTGAATAACAACCCCCTCTGCGACTTACCTGACCAGATCAATATCCAAGGAGATTTATTGACTTGATGCTAGACTCTGATTAAAAAGTGTTTCTTTAATTTTTTTGAGCAGTGTACTTACCTGCTTTGTGCAGAGCAGTCTCAATTCCCTTTTCTGTGGTCCTCCACCAGCTCTCCTGGCCAATGGCTCCCGCTGCTGTGTGTCAGCCAATAAGGAAGGAGAGACCCGATAGAGCCTTTGCTCTTGTGCACATCCCTGGATCGAGATTGGGCTCAGGTAAGTATTGGGGTGGGGGCTGGGGAGCAGCACAGAGAAGGTTTTTTACCTTCATATATAGAGTGCTTGAAGGTAAAAAAAACCTTCAGCCCCTACAACCACTTTCATTTCTTTTTTTTTGCCAGTTTTACCCTAAAGTAGTTGTAAATATCTGAAGTGAACAAAGCATATCCTTCTATAGTGTGCACCTGCCTCAATCCAAAGTAGTGATTTCTGTTGGCTCTCCCTTCCCTTTTATATCTGCATAAGTCACTTAGGACAGGCAATGTTGACACCACAGAATCATGGGGTATGGCAGCGCCCCTCCACCTCCAGCACTGGGTGATTGACAACCTCAGCTGTGCTTGATTACCTGTGAGATTGTGTGGAGGGGGAGGTGTGTCCATTCCCTCCACTCAGGTCTCAGGTTACACTGAGCTCTCCTCTCTGTGCTCTGCGGTGTGTGATATCAGATCTCCTGCCCCCTACCTGCTAGAGCTTAGACATGTTTTATAAAATGAGTCTTTTAGGAGGCTGTAGAGGAGAGAGAGCTACAGATAAACATGTACAACTTATGTAGGACGATTTGTTTCATCTCCTGAATTCTCCTTAAAGCGGAGTTCCACCTGAAAAAAAAAAAAGGCAGCAGCTACAAAAACTGTACAGACATTTACCTGTCCCTCGGTCCAGCGGTGTTCTCACCGTGGCATCTTCAGTGTGGGCACCCGGCTGTGACAGCTTGCAGCTTCACAGCCGGGTCCCACTGCGCATGCGCGAGAAGCGCTGCGCTTTGTGAATGGCCCCGTAGTCTTCTGGGACCTGTCACGTGCCCCACAAGACTACGTGGAGGGAGGACAACATCTGCTTCAGATCGCCTTAGGCCAGGAGTGGGCAACTGTGGCCCTCCAGCTGTTGTAGAACTACAAGTCCCATGAGGCATTGCAAAACTGACAGCTACAAGCATGACTCCCAAAGGCAGAGGCATGATGGGACTTGTAATTCACCAACAGTTGCCCACCCCTGCCTCAGGCGAAGTGGGAGCGGGTTCCTGTCAGATTCGGGTACCCGCTCACCCCCCCCCCCGCTCCTCCCCAAAGGTGCCAATCCTTAATGGGGAGCGGGGGACAAAGGCTTAAAGCGGAACTTCCCCTTTTGGGTGGAGCTCTGCTTTAAGGGCCATACTTACCAGTCCAACGAATCCAGCATTGTCTAGTGTCAACTGCTACTCCATCTCAGTACCGTCATGTGCTGCCATCTTCTCTTCTGATGTCATCAGAAGGCCGGCTGTCCTTCCTGGGTTCCTTTAGCTGGCCCCCCCCATGATGAGTTCTCCCCAAATGTGCCAATCCTTAATGGGGAGCAAGGGACAAAGGCTTAAAGCGGAACTTCCCCTTTTGGGTGGAGCTCTGCTTCCAAAACCATACTTACCAGTCCAACGAATCCAGCATTGTCTAGTGTCAGCTGCCGCTCCATCTCAGTACTGTCATGTGCTGCCATCTTCTCTTCTGATGTCATCAGAAGGCCGGCTGTCCTTCCTGGGTTCCTTGAGCTGGCCCCTGATGATGAGTGCCAGTGCAGTGCAGCTGAGATTGGCCACTGCAGTTGGAGATTAACCCGAAGCCTCTTGAGATGTTTGATGTCAGTATTCCAGGAGTCTTCAGGTAGAAAGTGGGGAAGGACGTGCCTAGGTGAGAAACCCATAAGTGCTTGGCTGGGACCTGCTAAAAAAAAAGTACCTAAGCCCACCCCTCCAAAATGATAATATTCAATGGTACTGGGGAAAGGGCTGCAGGAGTCAAATCACGGAGATTCATAGATGGAATCTCTATTACCTACAACTGCCTAGGCCAGGGGTAGGCAACCTGCGGCTCTCCAGCTGTTGCAAGACTACAAGTTCCATCATGCCTCTGCAAGTCATAGTTGTAACTATCAGTCTTGTAATGTTGCAATGCCTCATGGGAAATGTAGTTCCACAACAGCTAGAGAGCCGCAGGTTGCCTACCCCTGGCCTAGGCAGACCACGTTACCTCCTGTAGCTAACACCTCCAACCTTCACAACCTCTTCTTCACCCTGCACGCCATCCCATTCCTATAGACCCCATGGTATCCCTCTTTCCTTCAAGGGAGGCAAATTAGTCGCACAATTGTTCAAGGACATGGCGCTGGAGAGGGTGTAGGGGCAGATTCAGCCTCCGCCAGCCCTATACCGGAACCATGAAACACGCTCGGCTTTTAGCCGCCTGAAGTGTTGCGTGTCGTAATGTCTATCCTGGTGTCCGGAAAGACTTTTATCCTTGCATTATCCATTCCTGTGCAGCACCATGCAAAATAAAAGAGATTAATATCAAGTGCAGGGGCAGACTGACAACTCATGGGGCCCCCAGGCAATAGGAGATTATGGGGCCCCTGTGTCCTTGCCCAAACTCAAAAAAGCCTATGAAAAAGGTACCAGGAGCATCTCATGGGGCCCCCTACTGACCCCGGGTCCTCGGGCAGTGCCCGAGTTTCCAAATGGTCAGCCCGCCCCTGATCAAGTGGCCACAGCTCTAGTAGTCAGTCCAGACCACAACTTATGCACCCCACTTTGCACCCCACTGGGCGGTATTAGCTGTAGGTTTGCTATATTACATCTTAAGCAAAACTAGCGGTCACCATCAGCAGCCAATTGGCATTCGTTTTGTATATGAAATGTGTCTTTTATGGGCTGTCATTGGCCGCAGTTCGATTTTCCTCTTACTAAAGTCAAACAGGCTTTCACTTTGTGAGGGAATTTTCCCCACACCCTAGTGAAGGGGGTGAAGCTCTACTGACTTCCATCATCCAATCATGGGCAAGCAAAAGATGATATTTTTTTTTAACCCCCCTGGCGGTATTCCCGAGTGTAGCTCGGCGTAAAGTTTCAGCACCACAAGCGGTAACCCCCCCGAGCTACACTCGGGAATACACTGCAGCGTTGCTCCGGGATCTCTTCTGCACTTACCTTGTCCTGCGCTCCCGTGATGTCCCCCCTGCAACGTCCCCGGCAATGTCCTCCAGCTGATGCCACCATCTGTCTTCCGGGTTCCGTTCCCTGTGACGTCGGGACGTACGGGGACGGAACTGGCGGGAAATTTAAAAATGTCAAAAAGTGACATTCACTAAATTCACTAAAATCACATAGTATAACATTCCTGTATCAAACCATTTCACATACATTTTGTCCCGAGTGCTTTGTCCGGCGCCCTGCCTGCATTTTTACTGTTCTTTCTGCCTGGAAACTGAGAAACGTCCATGGCGTCCAAAAAGCGTCCCTTTAGGTCAAAAGCGGTTTTAGACCGGCTAGAGAACAGCGATAGTAAATCAGAACCACTTGCAGAATTGAGTGATAATGATTCGTGGGGGAAATTCCTCATCAGACACTGAAAACGATTCTGCGACTTTGCTCAGCGATGTGCGAACTTGGCGCTCTATTTCACATTTCAGTGTTTTTCGTTTGATTATATTATTGAATTAAATTTATTATTATTATATTATTATTTTTTATGATTCTTTATTATATTATAATTTATTATTTCGTGTTTCAAGTTTTATCATCCCCGGGATGTTTACTAGACTCTTGTTCGGACAGATTTCAGTGAGTTATTCCTAAATATTACAGTCCTACAAGAAAAAAACGACCTATTTCCATGCAAAAAAATGTACCGCTTTGAGCACAGAAATACTGATATAATCAGACCCATAGGGAGGGTACGGTTGATTCTGATCTACATTTCAGCTTCTTGTATAATCTGTTTGATCTGCAGATTTTAAATCCCAGCGGATCCCACCACTACCACCCAGCCATATCCAGGTGGAACCCAACAGCTCTACCTCTGCATGGGTGAAATGGAGGAAGCCCATAATCAGCAGCAAGATTGTGAATTATACTGTACGTTGTGGGCCATGGGGAACCAAGAACGCCTCGCTGTTCACCTATCACAGCAGGTAAGGTGGAGAACCTCCATAACGATCACACGGTGCCCATACATGGAAAAAAATATCATCAGTAATAAGCAAAGATCTAAAGATTGTCCATCCCAACACGCTGAGCATTCACCCGAAGTTGCTGCAGTTCCTCTATGACATTATTGTTCTGTCCAACTCTTGAACACCAGCAGTGCGAAAAGATATCAGCCGCTGTCCTCATGCGGTTTTTTTCAATATCAGCTGGATCAGCATTTCCAGACACTCGGTGTCCTCCATATCGATAACCGATCGCGCCTCCCATGAAGTATCAATGCTCATTAAACCCCTGTATTTAATAGACTCGCCTTAGAGATTTTATACAACATCCAATAATGTCACAAAAGTCTAATGTTGGCGGCATTCCTGCGTATTATTTGATATTGATCCAATTTTTTTCAGTAAACAAAAAGGTTATGTCCAACAGGTCCACTGAATTTATAGCATGTGTATTGATTTTGTTTTTTATATTTCAATATATTTATTAAGAATTTTTAGAAACTTTATACAGAAAGACAGGAGATGCAACCCACCAACATGACGATTTTTTTTTTTATATTTCAATATATTTATTAAGAATTTTTAGAAACATTATGCAGAAAGACAGGAGATGCAACCCACCAACAGGACAATTTTTTTTTTTAGACTTCAATATATTTATTAAGAATTTTTAGAAACATTATACAGAAAGACAGGAGATGCAACCCACCAACATGACAATTTTTTTTTTTTAATATTCAAATGTATTTACTAAGAATTTTTAGAAACTTTATACAGAAAGACAGGAGATGCAACCCACCAACATGATGATTTTTTTTTTTTTTATATTTCAATATATTTATTAAGAATTTTTAGAAACATTATACAGAAAGACAGGAGATGCAACCCGCCAACATGATGATTTTTTTTTTATTATATTTCAATATATTTATTAAGAATTTTTAGAAACATTATAAAGACAGGAGATGCAACCCACCAACATGATGAGTTTTTTTTTTTTTATATTTCAATATATTTATTAGGAATTTTTAGAAACATTATACAGAAAGACAGGAGATGCAACCCACCAACATGATGATTTTTTTTTTATATTTCAATATATTTATTAAGAATTTTTAGAAACATTATACAGAAAGACAGGAGATGCAACCCACCAACATGATAATTTTTTTTTATATTTCAATATATTTATTAAGAATTTTTAGAAACATTATACAGAAAGACAGGACATGGAACCTACCAACATGATGATTTTTTTTTTTATTATATTTCAATATATTTATTAAGAATTTTTAGAAACATTATACAGCAAGACAGGAGATGCAACCCAGCAACATGATGATTTTTTTTTCTATATTTCAATATATTTATTAAGAATTTTTAGAAACATTATACAGAAAGACAGGAGATGCAACCCACCAACAGGACAATTTTTTTTTTTAGACTTCAATATATTTATTAAGAATTTTTAGAAACATTATACAGAAAGACAGGAGATGCAACCCACCAACATGATGATTTTTTTTTCTATATTTCAATATATTTATTAAGAATTTTTAGAAACATTATACAGAAAGACAGGAGATGCAACCCACCAACATGATGATTTTTTTTTAAATTATATTTCAATATATTTATTAAGAATTTTTAGAAACATTATACAGAAAGACAGGAGATACAACCCAGCAACATGAAGATTTTTTTTTTTTTATATTTTGAACGTTAAAGCTACACGGCATCTGAGCACCAGAAACTGAAAACCCTATTTAATCCATTTCTAATATTTAAAGCAAACTCACTCATCCATCTTTTTCTCCATGCTTTATTTTGTTAACCACTTCCTGTCTGGCCCACGTATATAAACGGCCGGGCGGGAGCAGTGCAGGAGCGGGTTGCCGTTCATAAATGGTGCCCGCATTTCCAGCCTGTGCGTGCTCCCTGGGAGTGCGCGGCACTATGATCCGGGGAGAACGGATATAGTGAATGCAGGATCCGGGGAGAGCGGATATAGTGAATGCAGGATTCGGGGAGAGCGGATATAGTGAATGCAGGGTCCCGGAAGACCAGATGTAGTGAATGCGGGGTCCGGGGAGCCCGGATATAGTGAATGCAGAGTCTGGGGAGAGCGGATATAGTGAATGCAGGGTCCGGGGGGAGCGGATATAGTGAATGCCGGGTCCGGGGAGAGCGGATATAGTGAATGCAGGGTCCGGGAGAGCGGATATAGTGAATGCAGGGTCCGGGGAGAGCGGATATTGTGAATGCAGGGTCCGGGGAGACCAGATATAGTGAATGCGGGGTCCGGGGAGACCGGATATAGTGAATGCTGGGTCCGGGGAGAGTGGATATAGTGAATGCAGGGTCTGGGGAGAGCGGATATAGTGAATGCAGGGTCTGGGGAGAGCGGATATAGTGAATGCGGGGTCCGGGGAGAGCGGATATAGTGAATGCAGGGTCCGGGGAGAGCGGATATAGTGAATGCAGGGTCCGGGGAGAGCGGATATAGTGAATGCTGGGTCCGGGGAGAGCGGATATAGTGAATGCAGGGTCCAGGCAGACCGGATATAGTGAATGCTGGGTCCGGGGAGAGCGGATATAGTGAATGCGGGGTCTGGGGAGAGCGGATATAGTGAATGCTGGGTCCTGGAAGAGCGGATATAGTGAATGCAGAGTCCTGGGAGAGCGGATATAGTGAATGTGGGGTCTGGGGAGAGCGGATATAGTGAATGCAGGGTCCGGGGAGACCGGATATAGTGAATGCAGGGTCCGGGGAGAGTGGATATAGTGAATGCGGGGTCTGGGGAGAGCGGATATAGTGAATGCTGGGTCCTGGAAGAGCGGATATAGTGAATGCAGAGTCCTGGGAGAGCGGATATAGTGAATGTGGGGTCTGGGGAGAGCGGATATAGTGAATGCAGGGTCCGGGGAGACCGGATATAGTGAATGCAGGGTCCGGGGAGAGTGGATATAGTGAATGCGGGGTCCTGGGAGAGCGGATATAGTGAATGCAGGGTCCGGGGAGAGCGAATATAGTGAATGCTGGGTCCTGGGAGAGCGGATATAGTGAATGCAGGGTCCGGGGAGAGCGGATATAGTGAATGCTGGGTCCGGGGAGAGCGGATATAGTGAATGCAGGGTCCGGGGGGAGCGGATATAGTGAATGCAGGGTCCGGGGGGAGCGGATATAGTGAATGCGGGGTCCGGGAGAGCGGATATAGTGAATGCGGGGTCCGGGAGAGCGGATATAGTGAATGCGGGGTCCGGGGAGAGCTGATATAGTGAATGCAGGGTCCGGGGAGACCGGATATAGTGAATGCTGGGTCCGAGGAGAGCGGATATAGTGAATGCGGGGTCTGGGGAGAGCGGATACAGTGAATGTGGGTTCCGGGGAGAGCGGATATAGTGAATGCAGGGTCCTGGGAGAGCGGATATAGTGAATGCAGGGTCCGGGGAGAGCGGATATAGTGAATGCAGGGTCCGGGGAGAGCGGATATAGTGAATGCAGAGTCCTGGGAGAGCGGATATAGTGAATGTGGGGTCTGGGGAGAGCGGATTTAGTGAATGCAGAGTCCTGGGAGAGCGGATATAGTGAATGCGGGGTCTGGGGAGAGCGGATATAGTGAATGCAGGGTCCGTGGAGAGTGGATATAGTGAATGCAGGGTCCTGGGAGACCGGATATAGTGAATGCAGGGTCTGGGGAGAGCGGATATAGTGAATTCAGGGTCCGGGGAGAGCGGATATAGTGAATGCAGGGTCCGGGGAGAGCGGATATAGTGAATGCGGGGTCTGGGGTTTAGTAACACTTTAACTCTAACTCTAACACGTGACTTTGATGCTTCTTTGATGGCAGAGAGTGTTAAGTCGCACTACATGAACAGCACTGTCATACTTTTTCTATTAGCGCCCCCCCCCCCCTCGCAAAACGAGGCATTTTTTTTTAAGGCTCATTTTTCCTTTGTGCATTGACTGTAACTTGCTTGGATGTGAACGTAGCCTTAAAGACAGTTCAGGAAGATTATTACGGGACTTCTAACCTATTGTCAGTTTATGGATGGAGTGGTTGAGAGAAGAAAGTGGAGCCGAGGTCCAGGTATGATCCGTATTGTATAGATCCATTGGTCCAGCTTGGTATACATATGTATATCTCATACCTGGGGGGCTCCTGGGGCAGCTGACAACTACAGTGATAGCTGCGATCTTCCTTGACTTTTGCCAACTTCACTTCTGTACTCTGAATGCAGAAATTCACTTGCTCAGCACTGCTGCCATTCACAGAACATCTTGTATTTTTTTTTTTCAATGAATACAAGGTGTTCTCTGAATAGATGAGGTGGAGATTGTGCCATCACCACCCCTGCTGTGCACCTCTTCCAATCAGAGAATGACTTATATTAATTTAAAAAAAAAAAATACAAGGCGTTCTGTGAATGGCAGCGGTGCTGAGCAAGTGACTTCCTGCGTTCAGAGTACATAGGTAAGTCTGATCAGGACGGGACCCAGAGGAACCCACTATTATTGTAGTAGCACCAACTACTACAGAGATTGTCGGCCCCTCAGGTATAAGATATACAAACTTACATCGTGCCAAGCTGGACCAATGGAACTGTACAATACACATCATCAGGGCAGTGGATGAGGGGGTACCACCAGTCCTCCTGTACGGGGCCCAGACCAGCAGGGGGGCCCAGGCAGATGGGTGAATTGGATGTGGGCAGAGAAGGTGATCAGCACAGCTGGGGTGGGGGAAGGGGGCAATTACTGGAGCAGATCCCCTGTATGGCTCTCTCTGCAGCAGCTGAACGATGGCTTCTTCTCCTGACTTTCAGCTGCAGCAGGGAGACAGACAGTCGATCGGTCCCAGTAATTGCCCCTCCTGCCGCACCCATCACCCTCCCTGTGCACCATACATTTCCCCTACTGCCCAGCCCCCCCCTCCCCCCCGTGTGCCCCCACAGTGCTGCCTTCTCTCCTTCCCACCAGCAAGCACACAATAGGGTCCCTCAGGATGGAGAGTGGGGAAGGGCCTGGCAAATATGTCACATTTACCAGCCCATTCCTTTCCTGAATGAACACAATGAGCAATCGGTACTGATGTGTTCATTCATAACTGTGTTTTTTATTGGGGGGGGGGGGCTTTCAGGTTGGCTGTATGGGGCCCTATGGTTTCTAACAGCAGCCCTGCACGTCATAGCTGGGGTTTATGTCATCTTACTACAGGACAACTGCCACCTATGTTATGTAGATGATGAGAGGGGAGGTGCTCTGTAGTCCTAACAAGGGGCAGACTGACAACTCTTGGGGCACCGGGGCAATGGGGGATCATGGGGCCCCTGTGTCCTCGCTCACACTCAAACCATACCCAAAAAAGCCTATGAAAGGTACCAGGGACATGGGGCCCCCTACTGACCCCAGGCCCTCGGGCAGTGCCGAGTTCCCCAATGGTCAGTCCGCCCCTGGTCCTAACACTTAAAATGATTCTAAAGGCTTCTCTTCTCGCCGATACTCCTGGCTCCCCCCTCCTCCCGGGCACCCCCACAGCAAGCAGCTTGTTATGGGGTCACTCACTGCTCCCTGTATCCATTTACACACAGAGCCACAGCTCAGCCCAGCCCCCTCTCTCTTCTCATTGGCTCGCTGGCTGTGATTGATGGCAGTGGGAGCCAATAGCTATCGCTTCTCTTTCAGCCAATGAGGAGGGGGAGTTCCGGGATAGCCGAGACTCCAGGGCACATCGCTGGATAGAGAAGGGGCCTAGGTGAGTATTAGGGGGGGGGGGAGGGGTGATGCACAGAGAAGGTTTTTTTACCTACATGCATAGAATGAGTATTGTCACCCTAGGAGAAGAAGTGTGTTACTGGCAGGATCACAGGGTGAAAATGGAAGGCAAAAAAAAGCCTAAACAAATAAAACGAATGCAGCCGCCACACCTAAGGACTGGTAAACTGCAATATATTACAGTTTTGTTATTGGGTTTAGATACACTTTAAATGCACATTTTATGTTTTCAGCTTTTTTTTTTTTTTTTTTAGAACAGCGTTGTGTATACACACTGAAGGAAATGCGTATTTGCTCCCCTGCTGATTTTGAATGTTTGCCCACTCACAAAGAAATGATCGGTCTAAAAATTGAATATTCGGGGTATTGTAACACTGAGAGACAGAACAGCAACAACAAATTCAGCAGAAATGCGTCTAACAAATGACCAATATATTCTTCCAATTTTTTTTAACATATAAAAAAAGTAATTTTAACATATAATTTTTACAAATCTACATTTTTGGAATGCATTTACAAATATATGTAAAAATATGTGTTAAAATGACTTTTTTAATATGTTAAAAAAATCTGAAGAATATATTTTAAAAAACATTTTTACAAATATTTTTTTTTTTTAAATATATTCCGATTTTTTTTTAACATATAAAGTCATTTTAACATATGTTTTTACAAATCTACATTTTTGGAATGCATTTACAAGTATATGTAAAAATATGTGTTAAAATGACTTTTTTAATATGTAAAAAAAATCTGAAGAATATATTTTAAAAAAATATATTTTTACAAATTTTTTTTTTTCTTAAATATATTCTTCCGATTTTTTTTAACATATAAAAAAGCCATTTTAACATATTTTTTTTTTTTTTACAAATCTACATTTTTGGAATGCATTTACAAATATATGTAAAAATATATGTCAATATGACTTTTTTAATATGTTAAAAAAAATCTGAAGAATATATTTTAAAAAACATATTTTTACAAATTTTCTTTTTTTTTTTAAATATATTCCGATTTTTTTTTTAACATATAAAGTCATTTTAACATATATTTTTACAAATCTACATTTTTGGAATGCATTTACAAATACATGTAAAAATATATGTCAAAACGACTTTTTTAATATGTTAAAAAAAATCTGAAGAATATATTTTAAAAAAAAATGTATTTTTAAAAATATTTTTTTTAAAAAATATATTCTGATTTTTTTACACATATAGAAAAGTCATTTTAAAATGAAATATATATATATATATATATATATAATTTCAAATATACTGTATGTCTTTTAAAATACAAATCTACATTTTTGGAATGCATTTACAAATACATGTAAAAATATATATGTTCAAATTACTTTTTTAATATGTAAAAAAAAATCGGAAGAATACATTTTAAAAAAATGTATTTTAGAGAATATTTTTAAAAAAAAAAAAATATTCTTCTGATTTTTTTAAACATATAGAAAAGTCATTTTAAAATGAAAAAAATAAATAAATAAAATATATATATATATATATATATATATATATATATATATATATATATATATATATGTGTATATATATATATATATATATCTCATTTCAAATATACTGTATGTCTTAAAATACAAAGCTACATTTTTGGAATGCATTTACAAATATACGTAAAAATATATGCTCAAATTACTTTTTTAATATGTAAAAAAAAAATTGGAAGAATATTTAAAAAAATAAATAAATTATATATACATATATATTGAATAAGGCCAAAATTGTAGCATTTCAAATATATGGCAATATATTTGGGAAGGATATTTTTAAAATATATTTCAAATATATTTTTCTTCCATGTGGGTTTGTGCGCTGCGGGAATGCATGAAAAATGGTATGCGCCCCCACAACACACAGGGCAGTGCCTTTTATTCATAATGGCACCCCCAAGGCGCCTTGCTAGCGCGCATGCAAAATCGCACCATAGGCTTTGGTGCAGCGCGATAAAAAAAAAAAAAAAGTGCTGGCATTTTGTTGGTGTGATGATGTGGTGCGTTGAAATGAATGGACCGGTTGCACCTACATAGGTGTGAATGGAGCCTAGCATTGCCTGGTGTCATACCTGTCCTCTGTCCTCAGTGTTGCGGAGGAGATCCTGATCGGTGGCCTGAAGCCGTACACCAGGTATGAATTTGCAGTGCAGTCGATTGGAGCCGGAGTGGACGGACCGTACAGCAACATCGTAGAAAAGATGACCCTTCCAGACAGTGAGTAAGATACATAATATATTCTCTGCATTTTCTACTCCAGCCAATGAATGCCATTCCTCTATCTGTGTATTCCTGGCTTGACCAATATCTGGTTCTCCAATCACGTTGAGGGCAGCAGTATTTCCAGCACACCGGGGTCCCCCTAGCCATGTGGATGCCAAGCTACATGCATGATCTCGGGGGGGCGGTGGGGAATCACAGGTCTGCCTCTTCATTTATTGACCAGTTCAGCCCCAGGCCATTTCTGACACTTCTCTTCTACATGTAAAAAAAAAAAAAAAAATCAGGATTTGTTTTTTTTTTTTTTTTTTTTTTTTAGAAAATTACTTAGAAACATTTTTTTTTTTTCAAGCAGAGGCCCTAGAGAATAAAACAGTGGGTGTTGCAATTTTTTATGTCACACAATATTTGCACAACAGTTTTTCAAATGCAATTTTTTTTTTTTGGGGGGGGGGGGGGGAATAATACAATTTAATTAACCTTAATACACAAAAACACAACATAATACCAATTGAAGTATAAAAGATGTTGCTAGGCAGGGTAAACAGATACCTCACATGTCACACTTTCAGGCTACATTCAGACTTGAGTATACTGAGTATTTTGCAAGCCAATTTTTTGCACCATTGTTTTCATGCAGCGTTTTTGAGCTTTAGCGTTTTTTATTAGCCAATAGAGAAAAATATAATCTGTTGCTTCATTTGTTTTTTTAGCTTTTCCACCAGCTTTTATTTTTTTTAAATAATAATACCTAATAATAATATTTTTTTTTAGGGTAAGGTGTTAGGTTAGGATTAGGGGTCGAGGTTTCTGTTATAAATATGAGGTTAGGGATTCATATTTTATTTATTGTCTTATTATTTATTTATTCTTTTTTTTTATGCTAGGGTTAGGGTGTTACTACTACTACTACTACTAATAATAATAATAGTAATGAATGAATAAAAAAAATATAAAATTAATACACAAATAATAATCATACATAAATAATAAATACAATCAATGAATAATATTTAATAATAAATACATAATTAACCTCTAACCTTAACTCCTTAACCCTTAAAAAACAAATAATTAACAATAATAACAATACTAGTATTAATAATAATAAAATAATAAATAAACACCCTAACCCTAACACAAAGTAAATAATTTATTATTATTATTATTATTATTATTAATAATAATAATAATAATAATAATAATAATAAAAAATAATAATAATAATGTGTTACTATTATTATTAGTATTTTTTTTTGTTCAGGTTTGGGTTTTATTTATTATTATTATTAATAATAATAATAATAATAATTTATTTAATATTTATTTTGGGTTAAGGGATAAGGTTAGGGGTTTAATATAAATTATTTATTAATACATTTTTGTTAAAAAATTTTGCAAATAGGGTGATCAGGATGCTGGTATGGGACATGGCGGTGGTCAGGACATTGGTATGATGCATGGCGGTGATCAGGAAAAGGCGTATGGTGGTGATCGGGATGCTGGTATTGCCTATGGGGCGATCAGGGTATTGGTATGATGTATGGCGCTGGTATGGGGTATGGAGGTGATCAGGATGCTGGTATGGGGTATGGCAGTGATCAGGACGCTGGTATGGTGTATGGCGGTGCTCAGGGTGTTGGCATGATGTATGGCGGTCTTCAGGGTGTTGGCATGATGTATGGCGGTGATCAGGGTGTTGGTATGGGGTATGGCGGTGATCAGGGTGTTGGTATGGGGTATGGCAGTGATCAGGGTGTTGGTATGGGGTATGGTGGTGATCAGGACGCTGGTATGGTGTATGGCAGTAATCAGGGTATTGGTATGATGTATGGCGCTGGTATGGAGGTGATCAGGGTGCTGGTATGGGGTATGGTGGTGATCAGGACGCTGGTATGGTGTATGGCAGTGATCAGGGTGTTGGTATGGGGTATGGCGGTGATCAGGACGCTGGTATGGGGTATGGCGGTGATCAGTGTGTTGGTATGATGTATGGTGGTGATCAGGACGCTGGTATGGGGTATGGCAGTAATCAGGGTGTTGGTATGGTGTATGCGGTGATCAGGGTGTTGGTATGGGGTATGGTGGTGATCAGGACGTTGGTATGGTGTATGGCGGTGATCAGGGTGTTGGTATGGGGTATGGTGGTGATCAGGACGCTGGTATGGGGTATGGCGGTGATCAGGGTGTTGGTATGGTGTATGGCGGTGATCAGGGTGTTGGTATGGGGTATGGTGGTGATCAGGACGTTGGTATGGTGTATGGCGGTGATCAGGGTGTTGGTATGGGGTATGGTGGTGATCAGGACGTTGGTATGGTGTATGGCGGTGATCAGGGTATTGGTATGATGTATGGCGCTGGTATGGGGTATGGAGGTGATCAGGATGCTGGTATGGTGTATGGCAGTGATCAGGGCGCTGGTATGGTGTATGGCGGTGATCAGGGTGTTGGCATGATGTATGGCGGTCTTCAGGGTGTTGGCATGATGTATGGCGGTGATCAGGGTGTTGGTATGGGGTATGGCGGTAATCAGGGTGTTGGTATGGGGTATGGCGGTGATCAGGGTGTTGGTATGGGGTATGGTGGTGATCAGGACGCTGGTATGGTGTATGGCAGTAATCAGGGTATTGGTATGATGTATGGCGCTGGTATGGGGTATGGTGGTGATCAGGACGCTGGTATGGTGTATGGCAGTGATCAGGGTGTTGGTATGGGGTATGGCGGTGATCAGGACGCTGGTATGGGGTATGGCGGTGATCAGTGTGTTGGTATGATGTATGGCGGTCTTCAGGGTGTTGGTATGGGGTATGGTGGTGATCAGGACGCTGGTATGGGGTATGGCGGTGATCAGGGTGTTGGTATGGTGTATGACGGTGATCAGGAAAAGGCGTATGGTGGTGATCGGGATGCTGGTATTGCCTATGGGGCGATCAGGGTATTGGTATGATGTATGGCGCTGGTATGGGGTATGGAGGTGATCAGGATGCTGGTATGGGGTATGGCAGTGATCAGGACGCTGGTATGGTGTATGGCAGTGATCAGGGTGTTGGCATGATGTATGGCGGTCTTCAGGGTGTTGGCATGATGTATGGCGGTGATCAGGGTGTTGGTATGGGGTATGGCGGTGATCAGGGTGTTGGTATGGGGTATGGCGGTGATCAGGGTGTTGGTATGGAGTATGGTGGTGATCAGGACGCTGGTATGGTGTATGGCAGTAATCAGGGTATTGGTATGATGTATGGCGCTGGTATGGGGTATGGAGGTGATCAGGGTGCTGGTATGGGGTATGGTGGTGATCAGGACGCTGGTATGGTGTATGGCAGTGATCAGGGTGTTGGTATGGGGTATGGCGGTGATCAGGACGCTGGTATGGGGTATGGCGGTGATCAGTGTGTTGGTATGATGTATGGCGGTCTTCAGGGTGTTGGTATGGTGTATGGTGGTGATCAGGACGCTGGTATGGGGTATGGCGGTGATCAGGGTGTTGGTATGGTGTATGGCGGTGATCAGGGTGTTGGTATGGGGTATGGTGGTGATCAGGACGTTGGTATGGTGTATGGCGGTGATCAGGGTGTTGGTATGGTGTATGGCGGTGATCAGGGTGTTGTTATGGGGTATGGCGGTGATCAGGGTGTTGGTATGGGGTATGGCGGTGATCAGGACGCTGGTATGGTGTATGGCGGTGATCAGGACGTTGGTATGGTGTATGGCAGTGATCAGGGTGTTGGTATGGGGTATGGCGGTGATCAGGACGCTGGTATGGGGTATGGCTGAGATCAGGACGCTGGTATGGTGTATGGCAGTACTCAGGGTGTTGGTATGGTGTATGGCGACGATCAGAGTGTTGGCGTGGCAGTGATCAGGGTGCTGGTCTGGGGTATGGCAGTGATCAGGGTGCTGGTCTGGGGTATGGCGGTGATCAGAGTGTTGGTATGGAGTATGGCGGGGATCAGAGTGTTGGTATGGTTTATGGTGGTGATGAGGACATTGGTATGAAGTATGGCGGTGATCAGGACGCTGGTATGGTGTATGGCAGTGATCAGAGTGTTGGTATGGTGTATGGCGGTGATCAGGACGCTGGTATGGTGTATGGGGTATGGTGTATGGCGGTGATCAGGGTGTTGGTATGGGGTATGGCGGTGATCAGGACGCTGGTATGGTGTATGGCGGTGATCAGGGTGTTGGTATGGGGCATGGCGGTGATCAGAGTGTTGGTATGGGGTATGGCGGTGATCAGGGTGTTGGTATGGGGTATGGGGGTGATCAGGATGTTGGTATGGGGTATGGCGGTGATCAGGGTGTTGGTATGGAGTATGGTGGAGATCAGGATGTTGGTATGGGGTATGGGGGTGATCAGGATGTTGGTATGGGGTATGGCGGTGATCAGGGTGTTGGTATGGAGTATGGCGGTGATCAGGGTGTTGGTATGGGGTATGGCGGTGATCAGGGTGTTGGTATGGGGTATGGCGGTGATCAGGGTGCTGGTATGGTGTATGGTGGAGATCAGGATGTTGGTATGGGGTATGGGGGTGATCAGGATGTTGGTATGGGGTATGGCGGTGATCAGGGTGTTGGTATGGAGTATGGCGGTGATCAGGGTGTTGGTATGGGGTATGACGGTGATCAGGGTGTTGGTATGGGGTATGGGGGTGATCAGGGTGTTGGTATGGGGTATGGGGGTGATCAGGGTGTTGGTATGGGGTATGGCGGTGATCAGGACGCTGGTATGGAGTATGGCGGTGATCAGGGTGTTGGTATGGGGTATGGCGGTGATCAGGGTGTTGGTATGGGGTATGGGGGTGATCAGGGTGTTGGTATGGGGGTGATCAGGGTGTTGGTATGGGGTATGGCGGTGATCAGGACGCTGGTATGGTGTATGGGGGTTTTTAGTACGCACCATATACCATTATTCTAACGATCGTGACCCGGGACTCCCGATTCCTGGTCACGATTGCTGAGATAGCCTCTGACTGGCTATCACAGTGATCAGTCACTGTACAGTCGGCCCCCCTTGTTTTTTTTTCTCTCTCTATATGAATGGAGGAGAGAGATACATTGTATCTCTCTAACTCCTGGCATAGAGACAAAAAATATTTGTAAAAAAAAAGAAAAGATAAAGAAATAAATATTAAAAAATAAAAGAAAAAATAAAGAAAAAATGACTAGATCAAGGTTTGATCTATTTCAGTGCCAGGGTAAGTGTTTGGGTCAAGGTCTGGGTCAAAGGTCAAAGGTCAGGATTTAAAAAAATGGTATCAGTGTCAGTGTGTTTTAGGTTAAAAAAAAAAAGACAAAATGCGCACTATTGTTTTTGGGCTGTACTACGGTTACAAACAACAAATAACATACACATATATGGTATCTCTGCAATCGTCAAGAGCTGGAGAATTTATTTTGGGTTGTTCTTTGGTGGTAGGTTATGGTAGTAATAAGAAACACACAGCTAAATAAAAAAAATGGGTTTTTTTTTACTAATTTGGGACAGTTTTCCTTTGATAATAAAAAGGAAATCAGGAGATATCAATTATCATTTACCACCCAATGAAAGCCCAATTTGTCCTGAAAACAACGCGGTATAATCCACTTGGATGTACAAAGTAGTAGTGATGATCTGTACAGTTTTACTAACACGTGTCAACATTGCAAAATTTTGCTTAGGCATTTAGATTTGTTTTACCCTTCGGCGTGGGGTTAAAGCGGAGTTCCGCTCATCCTGTCAAAAAAATAAAAGTCAGCAGCTACAAAAACTGTAGCTGTTGACTTTTAAAAAACAGCCACTTACCTGTCCCTCGGTCCCATGGTGTGTCCCCCGCAGCCCGTTTCACTGGCAGTCCTGTATTCCAGGAGGCCGGCATCTTCAGTTTGGCACCCGGCTGTGACAGCTTGCGGCTTCACAGCCAGGTGCCCACTGCGCATGCGCAAGTAGCGCTGCGCTTCCTGAATGGGCCTGTAGTCTACTGGGACCTGTCACGTGTCCCAAAAGACTACAGGGAGGTAGGGAGGACACCTTCCGTTTTCTATCACCTAGGCGATCGGACTGGAAGTGGGAGCGGGTACCTGTCAAACTTGGGTACCCGCTCCCCCAAAGGTGCCGATCCTTGATGGGAGTGGGGGAGCAGTCCTTAAAGCGGAACTTCCCCTTTTGGGTGGAGCTTTGCTTTAAGTTGACATCAGGGTTCTATTAGACCCCTGATGTCCCCTTTGCCCTCCACTGCAGCTAATCAAGCACTGATTGAGCTTGATTAGCTGCTTTACCAGCCACAGTAGATGGGGAATGACAGCTCTGAAACTGGAAGTGACAAAATGCTTGCAGGGGTGATCGGGGACAGAGGAAAGGTGGGAGCCTGGGAACCACTGTCAGCAGTGGTGGGGAAAGGAGGAGGGGGGTGTCTATTCACAGTATTGTAAAAGTAATGACTGTAGAGTCACCTGGATCCCTTTTACTAAAAAGCCAGGAGCTGGTTAAAAAGAATGGTACCAAGCTGGTACGGCCTGTAGACATCATGGAGAGTCATGTTTGATTTGCCCGTGTTGCGTTTGGCCATTACAACGTATGGTAACAAACACTTGGTAACACAATGGTAAGGTGCAAATAGACCCTGAAAGATTCAAAAAATATATAAAAAAGGAAAAAGAACTGGGTGAGTTATTTACTGGCAGACCGTCAAGGTAGGCTAGGTTCACATCATGGGCGCAGCAGCCCATTCATTTGAAGATAAAGCAGTCCCAGAACCGCACTACATGGATTTGCACGGTGCTAAAAAGCAGCGCATTATGCCCGCGGGTCAGGAACGCATGTATTTTTGCGGTCATGCCTGAACCTGGCCTTAGAAATGAGAATGCAGGAGAAGGACAGGTGAATTTGGGTGGCACAGTGGCTAAGTGGTTAGCGCATCTGCCTCACAGTACTAGGGTTGCCGGTTCAAATCCAACCATGGCACCACCTGCCTGGAGTTTGCATGTTCTCCCTGTGCCTGTGTGGGTTTCCTCCAGTTTCCTCCCACACTCCAAAGACATGCTGGTAGGTTAATTGGCTCCTGTCTAAATTGTCCCTAGTATGTGTATGTATGAATGTGAGTTAGGGACCTTAGATTGTACACCCCTTGAGGGTTAGGGACTGATGTGAATGTACAATATATACCGTATTTGCTGGCGTATAAGACGACCCCCTACTTTTCCTGCTAAAATGTAGTGTTTGGGCTATACTCGCCGTATAAGACTACCCCTCTTCCAATGCACACCAGTGGGAGGAATAGTGCCCCATCATTGGTATCAGTGGGAGGAATAGTGCCCCATCATTGGTATCAGTGGGAGGAATAGTGCCCCATTATTGGTGTCAGTGGGAGGAATAGTGCCCCATCATTGGTATCAGTGGGAGGAATAGTGTCCCATCATTGGTATCAGTGGGGGGAATAGTGCCCCATCATTGGTATCAGTGGGAGGAATAGTGCCCCATCATTGGCATTAGTGGCAGGAATAGTGCCCCATCATTGGTGTCAGTGGGGGGAATAGTGCCCCATCATTGGTATCAGTGGGGGGAATAGTGCCCCATCATTGGTGTCAGTGGGAGGAATAGTGCCCCATCATTGGTATCAGTGGGAGGAATAGTGCCCCATCATTGGTATCAGTGGGAGGAATAGTGTCCCATCATTGGTATCAGTGGGGGGAATAGTGCCCCATCATTGGTATCAGTGGGAGGAATAGTGCCCCATCATTGGCATTAGTGGCAGGAATAGTGCCCCATCATTGGTGTCAGTGGGGGGAATAGTGCCCCATCATTGGTATCAGTGGGGGGAATAGTGCCCCATCATTGGTGTCAGTGGGAGGAATAGTGCCCCATCATTGGTATCAGTGGGAGGAATAGTGCCCCATCATTGGTATCAGTGGGAGGAATAGTGTCCCATCATTGGTATTAGTGGGAGGAATAGTGCCCCATCATTGGTATCAGTGGGAGGAATAGTGTCCCATCATTGGTATTAGTGGGAGGAACAGTGCCCCATCATTAGTATCAGTGGGGGGAATAGTGCCCCATCATTGGTGTCAGTTGGAGGAATAGTGCCCCATCATTGGTGTCAGTGGGAGGAATAGTGCCCCATCATCGGTGTCAGTTGGAGGAATAGTGCCCCATCATTGGTGTCAGTGGAAGGAATAGTGCCCCATCATTGGTGTCAGTTGGAGGAATAGTGCCCCATCATTGGTGTCAGTGGGAGGAATAGTGTCCCAACATTGGTGTCAGTGGGAGGAATGGTGTCCCAGCATTGGTGTCAGTGGGGGGTGGAATAGTGCCCCATTATTGGTGTCAGTGGGGGGTGGAATAGTGCCCCATCATTGGTGTCAGTGGGGGGTGGAATAGTGCCCCATCATTGGTGTCAGTGGGGGGTGGAATAGTGCCCCATCATTGGTATCAGTGGGAGGAATAGTGCCCCATCATTGGTGTCAGTGGGGGGTGGAATAGTGCCCCATCATTGGTATCAGTGGGAGGAATAGTGCCCCATCATTGGTGTCAGTGGGGGGGGGGAATAGTGCCCCATCGTTGGTGTCAGTGGGAGGAATAGTGCCCCATCATTGGTATCAGTGACCCAATGATGGGGCACTATTCCTCCCACTGACACTTGCTGACCCTGTTCACGTATGGTGCTGCAGCACCATGTGGTTGCAGCAGCACCTCTACACTGAACACTTACCTGCTGGTCCTGCACTCGATTTTCGCGGGGCTGCTCGGCTCCGCCCCCTCGCCGGTGATTGGCCGCCTGTGTGCCTTTCCTGAGCTACAGTTCTGGCGGCCAATCACCGGTAAGGAGGCGGAGCGAACATCCAGTGGCCGAACTGAAGGAGCAGCCACGCTTCCTGGACCGGATCGTCGTGGGACCGGAGCCAGGTAAAAAAAAGCCTCTGCCCACCCCTGTACTTAGTGTCCCTTCCGTTGGAAGGAGGGGGGGGGGCGGCGGCGGCACCGCGCCGCCCCCCTAAAAAGTGTCAGTATGCCATATACTGGCGTATAAGACGACCCCCGACTTTTGAGAAGATTTTCAAGGGGTAAAAAGTCATCAACTCGGAAAATACGGTATGTAAAGCGTGGCGTAAATTGACGGGGCTATATAAGTACCTGAAATAAATAAATTCCTGAAGGGGAGGTGGCTACAGCATTCTATTTTACTCACGTAAAATGTGACGTCATTGACCTAATATGGCTGTGACCATAATAGGTCAATGATGTCATGAGGATCCCCGCCTTTTTGCGCATGTACAGCACGTCTCCGGAATGTCTTGGCTGCTGCTGATTGGCCAGGGAGCAACAGCGGCTACCTAGGTTTGCCGAACCCAAGCCCATCGCTAGTGTCTATACAGTTACTAGTGAAAACCATTTTGTTGTTCCTGCATGTTATTGGGTTCTTTTACTAAAGGTAAATAAGTTGTTCGCTTTGCAAGAATAGTTGCACCTTGCTGGGGAATTTCCCCCAGAGCTTTGAAATGATTGGATAGTGAAAGTCAGTAGAGCTTCACCTCATTCTCTAAGCTCCAGGAAAACTACCTTTGCAAATTGCATCTTTTCATGGCCACATGCAAACATGGCCGTATCAGGTCAATGATCTTACTTGCACATGATTTGTATGTTGGAACTCAGCAGATCTTCACCTCGTTCACTAAGCTCTGGGGAAAATTCCATTGCGAAGTGCAATTTCCTGGACAAAGAGAACAGCCTGCTGGCGTTTAGTGACCCAGCCTCTCTGAGTCTTTTTGTTTTTCTCATATTGATCTGAATTCAGCTGCTGACAAAAGGTCCAATTTTTCTTGCAGGACCATCCTCTCCTCCAGCTGACCTGGTGCTCCAATCGTTGTCACACTCATCAGTCCAGGTACACTGGCGCCCCCCTTTGGAGTCAAATGGAGTAATCATGCAGTATTTGATTCTGTACACTGCCAACAGAAGCCATCCTGATGATATGTGGACTCTTTTAACCAAGGAAGGTGAGAGTATGCTGGTGGGTGGGTTTTAGAGTGGACCTTCACCCATTAAAAAAAGAATTATTCTGTTCTGCCTCCTCCCTTTAACCCTTTCACTGCCAATATTTGTGGCTGTTTAGCAACCACACTAATTCCACTTTATGCTTTGAGTCACTGCACCTTTCAATTGGCCATCTTTGGGTTATTGCATCTTTCTATTGGTCATCTTTGGGTTATTGCATCTTTCAATTGGCCATCTTTGGGTTATTGCATCTTTCAATTGCTCATCTTTGGGTTACTGCATCTTTCAATTGCTCATCTTTGGGTTATTGCATCTTTCAATTGCTCATCTTTGGGTTATTGCATCTTTCAATTGCTCATCTTTGGGTTACTGCATCTTTCAATTGCTCATCTTTGGGTTACTGCATCTTTCAATTGCTCATCTTTGGGTTATTGCATCTTTCAATTGCTCATCTTTGGGTTATTGCATCTTTCAATTGCTCATCTTTGGGTTATTGCATCTTTCAATTGCTCATCTTTGGGTTATTGCATCTTTCAATTGCTCATCTTTGGGTTACTGCATCTTTCTATTGGTCATCTTTGGTCATCTTTGGGTAACTGCATCTTTCAGTTGGTCATCTTTGGTTTACTGAATCTTCCAATTGGTCATCTTTGGTCATCCTTGGGCTACTGCATTTTTCTATTGGCCATCTTTGGGTAACTGCATCTTTTAGTTGGTCATCTTTTGTTTACTGAATCTTCCAATTGGTCATCTTTGGTCTTCCTTGGGCTACTGCATTTTTCTATTGGCCATCTTTGGGTAACTGCATCTTTCAGTTGGTCATCTTTTGTTTACTGAATCTTCCAATTGGTCATCTTTGGTCTTCCTTGGCTACTGCATTTTTCTATTGGTCATCTTTGGGTAACTTCATCTTTCAGTTTGTCGTCCTTGGTCATCTTTGGGTTACTGCATCTTTCAAATGGTCATGTTTGAAATACTGCATCTTTCAATTGGTCATCTTTGGTCATCTTTTGGTTACGGCAACTTCATTGGGTAATCTTTGGTTACTGCATCTTTCAATTGGTCATCTTTGGGTTACTACATCACCCAATTGGTCATCTTTGGGTCGCTATATCTTTTGGTTGGTTATCTTTGGTCATCTTTGAGTTACTGCATCTTCCAATCTGTCATCTTTGGGTTACTGCATCTTTCTATTGGCCATCTTTGGTCAGATTTGGTTACTGCATCTTCCAGTTGGTTGGCTTGGTCATCTTTGTGTTACTGCATCTTCCAATTGGTCATCTTTGGTCATCATTGGGCTACTGCATTTTTCTATTGGTCATCTTTGGGTAACTGCATCTTTCAGTTCAAATACATAAAAGTGCAGCGCTTAAAGATATTTCAAAGTATAATGGTATAAAATTATGTTTATAAAATGGTGACAGTTCGTGATAAGGTGCTTGATACAGGAGTTGATGGTGACTTCAAACTTCAGTCGCGTGCCAATAAGTAGTAAAAATACGCACTCACCAGATGCGTATCTTTAAATATGCATATAATTAGTATGACCAGAGGTCCCCCTCTTAGAATGGGATGGATGAGTTGGGCCGTTTTAAAGGACTCTCCTCCCTCTGAGTGGTAGGCAGCTACGGAGACGTCTTCCTTGGTGTATGCAAATGGAATCCAGCCAGAGGCCTCCTTAATGGATGGGTGGATGCTTGTCAGCTAATATTGGAACAGCTCCCTCCTCCGGAATGGTGCCACATGTGATTCGGCTCTTATATCCTCTAGGATGGGCTCTAAAAGTGAACGTTAGCTCGCCAAGGAGCCAACCAAAAATCGGCCCATAGTGTAGTAGTTTAAAATGATTCAGTTTGTTAATCCCACGTGGTATGAAGATAAAAGCAGTTAGATGTACAAAAAATGTTTTTATCTTCATACCACGTGGATTAATAAATTGAATCATTTTAAACTACTACACTATGGGACGTTTTTTGGTTGGCTCCTTGGCAAGCTAACGTTCACTTTTAGAGCCCATCCTAGAGGATATAAGAGCCGAATCACATGTGGCACCATTCCAGAGGAGGGAGCTGTTCCAATATTAGCTGACAAGCATCCACCCATCCATTAAGGAGGCCTCTGGCTGGATTTCATTCGCACACACCAAGGGAGACGTCTCTGTAGCTGCCTACCACCCAGAGGGAGGAGAGTCCTTTAAAACGGCCCAACTCATCCATCCCATCCTGAGAGGGGGACCTCTGGTCATACTAATTATATGCGTATTCAAAGATAGGCATCTGGTGAGTGCGTATTTTTACTATTTATTGGCACGCCACTGAAGATTGAAGTCACCATCAACTCCTGTATCAAGCACCTTATCACGAACTGTCACCATTTTATAAACATAATTTTATACCATTATACTTTGAAATACCTTTTAAGAGCTGCACAGTTATGTATTTGAGTTTTATGAGGTCTTTACTTGGTTACCTTTATGTGCATTAGCTGCTATATTACTGAGCGCTCACTGATTATATATTTATTGCATCTTTCAGTTGATCATCCTTAGTCATCTTTGGGTTACTGCATCTTTTAAATGGTCATCTTTGGGTTACTGCATCTTCATTGGGTAATCTTTGGGTTACTGCATCTTCATTGGGTAATCTTTGGATTACTACATCTTTCGATTGGTTATCTTTGGTTACTGCATCTTCCAATTGGTCATCTTTGGGTTACTGCATCTTCCAATTGGTCATCTTTGGGTTACTGCATCTTCCAATTGGTCATCTTTGGGTTACTGCATCTTTCAAATGGTCATCTTTGGGTTACTGCATCTTCCAATTGGTCATCTTTGGGTTACTGCATCTTCCAGTTGGTCATCTTTGGGTTACTGCATCTTCATTGGGTAATCTTTGGGTTACTGCATCTTCCAATTGGTCATCTTTGGGTTACTGCATCTTTCAAATGGTCATCTTTGGGTTACTGCATCTTCCAATTGGTCTTCTTTGGGTTACTGCATCTTCATTGGGTAATCTTTGGGTTACTGCATCTTCCAATTGGTCATCTTTGGGTTACTGCATCTTCATTGAGTAATCTTTGGGTTACTGTATCTTCCAATTGGTCATCTTTGGGCTACTGCATCTTTCTATTGGTCATCTATCTTCATTTTTGGGTTACTGCATCTTCCAATTGGTCATCTATCTTCATCTTTGGGTTACTGCATCTTCCAATTGGTCATCTATCTTCATCTTTGGGTTACTGCATCTTTGAACTTTGTCTGTTGTGGTGGCAAAGGAATTATGTGTCAATTTTAGAGCCTATGCTATGTGATTACAAGGGAGGTTGTGTTTTATTGTTCCAGGCAATGTATTCAGTACAGACGTTCAAGATTTACAAAGCGGGGCAAAATATTATTTCAAGATGGGTGCCAAGACAGCATCAGGCTGGGGGCCATACTCCAATGTGGTAGAGGTGGAGACACTGCCTCCGAGACTGCCAGGTGGGTAAATCTGTTCTCTCTCTTGTCTCTTTAGAAGCCTCATCTAACCAATCTGTTGTTACTTACAAGTGGAAACGCATGATGACTTCTTACATTCCTTGAAGTGGAACGTTCTACAAATTATATACAGTTGTAGCAGTCAGAGGATTTGTGATTTGCCCAGCCAGTCTTGTGGCTCACACACTTCTAGAGAATAAGGTCTCTCTGCTACTGACCTGTTTGGCAATACAGCTTCATGGGTTTGCTCGCTGCTCACTGTACAGAGGTATAATAAATAAATATAATAATAAATCAGCCCTACTGACTTCCGTGTACTATGGACTATGCCGGTATTGATGTCCGCTCATGAGTGACAGGGCTCGGTGCTCAGCCCGGTGGCGTCATCACGCTGCCCCTGGCGTAACGTGGAGGCAGAGTGCTTGGTAAACCGGCGAAGGAGAGCCCTTCACGATCCAGCCAGCCTTAAGTATCCAGAGAAGGGAGTCCCTTAAAGCAGGCTTCTACACCCGTCCATCCCTTTAAAGGGACCTCTGGCCAGCTGGATCCTGTTCCTACCCGTGAGTTCCTGACAAGCACCACCATACTCAGGAGGATTAGACCGGATTAGGATCTCATCCAATTTCTACTGTAAAGGGGACCTCTGATGTGTTATCGAATGCGTATTTACTTTACGCATCTGGTGAGTGCGTAATTCTACCACACGTTTTGGAGCACTATTTGCGGATTCCACAGCTTATTTGTGCCTAGACCTGCACAGACTGTCACTTTATTGGCATCCTCTCGAACATTATTATTGCATTATTGTAGTGCTGCACCTATTTTATTTATTATATGTTTCTGAAGGTTTTGTTACTAGTTACCTTTGGTGTCCCAGCTGCTTATTAGAGAGCGCTCGCTTTTCTCTACCATATTCACCATACAGAGGTGATGACCTTGATTCACTGTCCAGAGAGCATGGTGGAGGTGACATAGGAAGCTTCATTGCTGAACCAGGAAAAATAAATAGCCTATTCGAGAGTTACCTGTGTCACCTGTCTAGTTGTGAAGCGAAGAAAATGTATGAAAATTACAAAATTTCCTGTATAGAATTTCAAAACCATAAAAATATATAGGGGAGTATTTGTAAAATGCGTGCCTAGCTGTCCATCCATTAAAACTGCTTGAAAATCCATTCTGTATAAGGGCTCCATACACACGGGACGTTTGGAAAATTCTTCTGAACGATGGAAACCGACTGCTGGAAAACGTAGGTTAAAAAACATCGGTTTTGCATACCGCGTTTATGCGTGTTTGCGTTTTAGAAGCATTTTTTTTTTTTAAAGATAACATCAGGAGACCTTCCAAAATGCCCAGAATGCACTGAAAAACAGTAAATATTTCAGACATTTTGAGACAAATAGAGAGAGCAGAAGCAGAGAGAGCAGTATGTGTGGAGATGACTGGTCTTTTCTGGTTGTATTCACAATGGATCCCATCATGAGCATAATGCGGCGCGTTCTACCATTGTTTCCTTCATGCCAAACCTGGAACTGACTGCGCTGGTGTACCGGGTCCATTTGAATACATGGAAACAGGGGCGGACTGACAGCACATGGGGCCCCAGGGCAATAGGGGATCATGGGGCCCCTGTGTCCTTGCCCAAACTCAAAAAAGTCTATGAAAAATGTACCAGGGGCATCTCATGGGGCCCTCTACTGACCCCAGGCCCTCGAGCAGTGCCAGAGTTTCCAAATGGTCAGTCCGCCGCTGCATGGAAAACGCTGTGTATGCATTTCTGATGATGAAAAAAGGCTCTGGACATCATTTGTATATGGAACAATTAAAAAACGCTCCTAAACGCAAATGCTTACAAACGTGGTGAGCTGCGTTTACAAACATTTGGTGTTTGAAACGGCGGTAGAATCTACTCCTGAACGCAAGTTTGGTGCGTTCAAAAAAACGACTGTAAACTCAACTGCCTGTAAATGACTGTAAAGGACGATGTGTACATGGACACATAGGAGAACATTAGGGAGAGTTCAGGGGCTGCTGAAAAAAAAACGCAGAAAAGCTCCTGAACGTCAGTTTATCAGCTGCAGTGTACATGAGCCCTAAATGGGACAAAATCAAGTGGCTAGATTCCCTATAGAGCAGCGGTTCTCAACCTGGGGGTCGCGACCCCTTTGGGGGTCGAACGACCATTTCCCAGGGGTCGCCTAAGACCATCGGAAAACACATATTTCCGATGGTCTTAGGAACCGAGACACCGCTGCAGTCTCCGGCGATGTGTGGGCGGGATGATACGCTGCTGTCACCTGGCCACACCTCCGGGATCGCTCAGCAGCTCCGCCTCCTCGCCACTGATTGGCCACCGGAACTGTAGCTCAGGAGAGGCACACAGGCGGCCAATCACCGGCGAGGAGGTGGAGCTTGGAGAGGAGGAGCCGAGCGGCAGCGCGCGTACATCAAAGAAGACCGAGGGAGCTGCCGGAGCGAGTGAAGAGGAGAGCGGCCAGAGAAGGAAGACAGCTGACAGGTAAGTGAGAGAGCGAGCCCAGGCTGGAGCAGGGGTCAGCAAAGTAAGTATCATTGGTGTCAGTGGGAGGAATAGTGCCCCATCATTTGTGTCACTAATACCAATGATGGGGCACTATTCCTCCCCCCACTGACACCAACGATGGAGCACTATTCCTCCCCCCACTGACACCAACGATGGGGCACTATTCCTCCCCCCACTGACACCAACGATGGGGCACTATTCCTCCCCCCACTGACACCAACGATGGGGCACTATTCCTCCCCCCACTGACACCAACGATGGGGCACTATTCCTCCCCCCACTGACACCAACGATGGGGCACTATTCCTCCCCCCACTGACACCAACGATGGGGCACTATTCCTCCCCCCACTGACACCAACGATGGGGCACTATTCCTCCCCTCCACCACACTGACATCAATGATGGGGCACTATTCCTCCCACTGACACCAATGATGTGGCACTATTCCTCCCACTGACACCAGTGATGGGGCACTACTCCCCCCACTGACACCAGTGATGGGGCACTACTCCCCCCACTGACACCAGTGATGGGGCACTACTCCCCCCACTGACACCAGTGATGGGGCACTACTCCCCCCACTGACACCAGTGATGGGGCACTATTCCCCCCACTGACACCAATGATGGGGCACTACTCCCCCCACTGACACCAATGATGGGGCACTACTCCCCCCACTGACACCAATGATGGGGCACTACTCCCCCCACTGACACCAATGATGGGGCACTATTCCTCCCACTGACACCAGTGATGGGGCACTACTCCTCCCACTGACACCAATGATGGGGCACTACTCCTCCCACTGACACCAATGATGGGGCACTACTCCTCCCACTGACACCAATGATGGGGCACTACTCCTCCCACTGACACCAACGATGGGGCACTATTCCTCCCACTGACACCAACGATGGGGCACTATTCCTCCCACTGACACCAGTGATGGGGCACTATTCATCCCACTGACATCAGTGATGGGGCACTATTCCTCCCACTGATACCAACGATGGGGCACTATGCATCCCACTGACACCAGTGATGGGGCACTATTCCTCCCACTGACACCAGTGATGGGGCACTATTCATCCCACTGACATCAGTGATGGGGCACTATTCCTCCCACTGATACCAATGATGGGGCACTATTCGTCCCACTGATACCAATGATGGGGCACTATTCCTCCCACTGATACCAATGATGGGGCACTATTCCTCCCACTGACACCAATGATGGGGCACTATTCCTCCCACTGATACCAATGATGGGGCACTATTCCTCCCACTGATACCAATGATGGGGCACTATACATCCCACTGATACCAATGATGGGGCACTATTCATCCCACTGACATCAGTGATGGGGCACTACTCCTTCCACTGACACCAATGACATGGCACTACTCCTCCCACTGCAAAATTACAGTTATGAAGTAGCAATGAAAATAATTTTATGGTTGGGGGTCACCACAACATGAGGAACTGTATTAAGGGGTCGCGGCATTAGAAAGGTTGAGAACCACTGCTATAGAGTGTGAATGTGAGAAATACCACCTTGTGACCACTAGATGATGCTGACTACCCTAGGAAATAGGTGTGCTCCTCAGCGCCATGTAGTGGCCATACTGTGGTATTTTCCCCATTCACACACATTTGAATTTCAGAGAATATAGCCAATGGCGGAGAACACATTTACATGAAGTTTTGATATATGAATAAGTATGCAATTGAAAAAAAAAATACATCCCTAAGTATTTGTCTGGAGTGTATTGGGGGGGCATTCCTACTAGAGCTCCCTTAATTCCTATGGCTCTCGCATCCATTAAAATGGTAATTGAGGACATCTGTAATATTTATTTAATTTATTAAAGGTACTTATATAGCGCCATCAATTTGCACAGCACTTTACGTATATATTGTACATTCACATCAGTCCCTAACCCTCAAGGGGTGTACAATCTAAGGTCCCTAACCCTCAAGGGGCGTACAATCTAAGGTCCCTAACCCTCAAGGGGTGTACAATCTAAAGCCCCTAACTCACATTCATACATACACATACTAGGGACAATTTAGACAGGAGCCAATTAACCTACCAGCATGTCTTTGAAGTGTGGGAGGAAAGCAGAGTACCTGGAGGAAACCCACACAGGCACAGGGAGAGCATGCAAACTCTAGGCAGGTGGTGCCGTGGTTGGGATTTGAACCAACGACCCGAGTACTGCCAGGTGGAAGTGCTAACCATTTAGCCACTGTGCTGCTATGAAGGGAACCCCATTGTTGGAGCAGGACACCTTCAGTACAGACTTGGGTTAGCAGGTCAGAATCAGAATCCTACAAAGTCACTATTGGAGAGTTGGAAGTCTTGCCAAGTGATTCAGCCAATCGGTGCTCACCCAAAACTGAAGAATTTAGTTTTCAATGGATTTAGCCTTTTTGCTATATATAGGCAGCACCCTATCCTGTTCCTAAACATCGGACATTATTGCTATTGTTTGAGTCAACAGTGGAGGGAAAGCATTTACATGAGGCAGGCACAGAATGGCCAGTACTAGTTTATTTTTCACTCATTTTATTCCTCTAGTAGTTAAAATCCAAAGGAAAAAGAAAAATTATATTTTTCTGGATCAGTTGTAAGTTTGACTTCAAGAAATCTTCAAAGGAAGCTTGTCATGAGAGAAGTATGTGGACTGCTGGCTTCTTCTGAAAGTCTAGTTGCCATATTGTCCTATTGCCTCCTTTCTTCAATACTTGGGAAGTTGTGTTTGTAAAAAAAAACAAAACAAAACAAACAAACAAAAAAAAACCCCCAAAATATGCATAGCTGTTCATCCATCAAACTGCATGTACATTTTTGCTGTGTGAATGGGGGCAAAATCGAATGTTTTCTGGTCTATATTCTCTACAATGCGAATGCCTGCGTTTTGGAAAATACTGCATGATGGCCACTAGAGGGTGTTGACAATGAAAGGAGATAAGTACACTCCTCAGCAGCATCTTGTGGCCATTATGCAGTATTTTTCACGTTCACAGAATTCATTAGAATTACAGAAAATACAGCCTTGAAACAATAGATTTTGCGACCACATAGAATTAGTTTACACGCAGTTTCCACGGACAAACAGCTGGGTAATTTTCATAAATACACCCCTTGGAGTCAGTAATTCTCCACTCTACCATTCTGCATACTTGTTCCAGGTCGGATTCTCTGAAACTTTTGGAGTCATGGAATCAGAATAACAGCCAGAAAACTAGCATTTTCAGAAGGAGGTCAGATTATGTGCAAGGTTTACCTAAAATAGTAAACACAAATAATAAAGTATTCATGTACTATGTATTATATGTAATAATATTCATTCCTTGGCACTTGCGCCTCCCGGCCCCTTAAGGGGATTGTGACAGCGGGAGGCGGGGTGGGATTTAGGGCCATGTGACCGACCTGATTGGCTGTCACAGCAATCACATGATCGGAAGGGTCCAGAAACAAATAGAGATCGGGGCCTTTCCATGAGGCGCCTGTAAATGTGCATACAGTGAGGAACAGAAGTAGTTGAACACCCTGCGATTTTGCAAGTTCTCCCACTTAGAAATCATGGAGGGGTCTGACATTCACATTGTAGGGGCATTCCCACTCTGAGACACAGAATTAAAAAAAAATTCAGGAAATCACATTGTATGATTTTTAAAGAATGTATTTGTGTTGCACTGCTGAAGAGAAGTATTTGAACACCTGAGAAACAGCAAGAATTCTGGCTCTCAAAGACCTGTTACTGTGCCTTTAAAAAGTCCACCTCTACTCCACTCATTCATCTAACTTAGTAGCACCTGTCTAAGCTATTTAAAGACACCTGTCCAACCCACAGTCAGTCAGACGCCAACTACTACCATGGGCAAGACTAAAGAGCTGTCAGGAGACACCAGAGAAAAAATTGTGGACCTCCACAAGGCTGGAAAGGGCTACGGGGCAATTGCCAAGCAGCTTGGTGAAAATAGATCAACTGTTGGAGCAATTGTTTGAAAATGGAAGAGGCTAAAGACGACTGTCAGTCTCCCTCGGACTGGGGCTCCATGCAAGATCTCACCTCGTGGGGTATCACTGATGATAAGAAAGGTGAGGAATCAGCCCAGAACTACAAGGGAGGAGCTGGTCAATGACATGAAGAGAGCTGGGACCACAGTTTCAAAGGTCACTGTCGGTAGAACACTACGCCGTCATGGTTTCAAATCATGCATTGCACGGAAGGTTCCCCTGCTCAAGTCATCACATGTCCAAGCCCGTCTGAAGTTTGCCAGTGACCATCTGGATGATCCAGAGGAGGGATGGGAGAAAGTCATGTGGTCAGATGAGACCAAAGTAAAACTTTTTGGCCTAAATTTCACTAGTCGTGTTTGGAGGAAAAAGAAGGATGAGTTGCATCCCAAGAACACCATCCCTACTGTGAAGCATGGGGGTGGTAACATCATGCTTTGGGGGTGCTTTTCTGCGAAGGGGACAGGACGACTGCACTGTATTAAGGAGAGGATGAATGGGGCCATTTATTGTGAGATTTTGAGCAACAACCTCCTTCCCTCAGTCAGAGCATTGAAGATGGGTCGTGGCTGGGTCTTCCAACATGACAATGACCCGAAGCACACAGTCAGGAGAACCAAGGAGTGGCTCCGTAAGAAGCATATCAAGGTTCTGGAGTGGCCTAGCCAGTCTCCAGACCTAAATCCAATAGAACATCTTTGGAGGGAGCTGAAACTCCGTGTTGCTTAGCGACAGCCCCGAAACCTGACAGATCTAGAGGAGATCTGTGTGGAGGAGTCGGCCAAAATCCCTGTTGCAGTGCAAACCTGGTCAAGGACTACAGGAAACGTCTGACCTCTGGAATTGCAAACAAAGGCTTCTGTAACAAATATTAATACGGATCTTCTCAGGGGTTCAAATACTTCTGTTCAGCCGTGCGAGACAAATACATTCTTTACAAATCATACAATGTGATTGCCTGAATTCTGTCTCTCAGAGTGGGAATGCACCTACAATGTGAATGTCAGACCCCTCCATGATGGAGAAGTGGGAGAACTTGCAAAATCGCAGGGGGTTCAAATACTTCTGTTCCTCACTGTATATAAATCATATTATATTTTATATATTATAATTAATATATATCAATATCATCTATATCTAATTTATATATATATATATATATATATATATATATACACATGAGAATGCTGAAACATTTGTACTTGCAAATATATATAATATTATAGAAAATATTATATATATACTGTATGTATATACCGTATTTTCCGGCGTATAAGACGACCCCCTACTTTTCCTGTTAAAATATAGGGTTTGGGCTATACTCGCCGTATAAGACTACCCCTCTTCCAACGCACACCAAATAAAAATTAAAAAACATCAGATTTGATTTCAATATGGTATGGTATTTCAGTATGGTATTCCAATGATGGGGCACGATTCCTCCCCCTGATACCAATGATGGGGCACTATTCCTCCCATTGACACCAATGATGAGGGACTATTCCTCCCACTGACACCAATGATGAGGCACAACTCTTCCCACTGACACCAATGATGAGGCACTATTCCTCCCATTGACACCAATGATGGTGCCCCATCATTAGTCTCAGTGTGTGAGGAATAGTGCCCCATCATTGGTGTCAGTGGGAAGAGTCGTGCCTCATCATTGGTGTCAGTGGGAGGAATAGTGTCCCATCATTAGTGTCAGTGGGGAGAGGAATAGTGCCCCATCGTTGGTGTCAGTGGGGGGAGGAATAGTGCCCCATCCTTGGTGTCAGTGGGAGGAATAGTGCCCCATCATTAGTATCAGTGGGAGGAATAGTGCCCCATCGTTGGTGTCAGTGGGAGGAATAGTGCCCCATCGTTGGTGTCAGTGGGAGGAATAATGCCCCATCATTAGTATCAGTGGGAGGAATAGTGCCCCATCGTTGGTGTCAGTGGGAGGAATAGTGCCCCATCGTTGGTGTCAGTGGGAGGAATAATGCCCCATCATTAGTATCAGTGACACCAATGATGCGGCACTATTCCTCCCACTGACACCAATGACACTTGCTGACCCCTGTTGCAGTATGGTGCTGCTGCAGCCAGCATATGTGGTTGCAGCAGCACCTCTGCACTGCAAACTTACCGGCATTTCCCTCACTCGATTTTCGCGGGTCCGCTCGACTCCGCCTCCTCGCCTGTGATTGGCCGCCTGTGTGCCTTTCTTGAGCTACAGTTCTGGCGGCCAATCACCAGTGAGGAGGCGGAGCCGAGCAGCAGGAGTGAGGAAGTGGCCGGAGTGACGGAAGGAGCAGCGCTTCCTGGATGGATCGTCGTGGGAGCCAGGTAAGAGACAGCAGCCCTCTGCCCACCCCTGTACTTAGTGTCCCTTCCGTCAGAAGGGGGGGGGACGGCGGCGGCACCGCGCCGCCCCGCGCCTCCCCCCTAAAAAGTGCCACCCTAACGTATACCGGCGTATAAGACGACCCCCGACTTTTGAGAAGATTTTCAAGGGTCAAAAAGTCATCTTATACGCCGGAAAATACGGTATATGTATATTTGCAGTTACAACTGTTTCGGCATTCTCATGTTTATTTTGTTTTGTTTGTATTGATACGACACAAAAAAGTGGAGAAACAAAAAGCCAAATCTGACACATTCCACGCAAAACCCCCAAAAATGGGCTGAACGTCTCACAATTGTAAGAAATAACTGCATTCCAAGTTTGTGATGCTCCTGTAATTTGTAATTAAACTCACCTGTTAATTAACAGGTGCTGACAATATAGAGATAAAAAAAACAAAACAAAAAACACTGGCAACCAGGTAAAATGGGGAAAAATGGACTCCACCTTTCTATTTCAATGGTCTTTATTAAATTTTTTAAACAGTATAAAGGCAATAAAACACGCCCACGCAGGGGCTATCAATTGCACAGATAAACAAAATGCAAAATAAAAAAAAAGGAAAAACAATGCTCTAATGCCAACAGGGCAAAAGGTACGCCCACGCAGGGGCTATCAATGGCACATAAGGTACAAAACAGTAATGTAACTGATTATAACAACTAAATGCAGCTGTCCAGTCACACCAAAAACAGAGAGAGAGAGAAAAAAGAAAAGAGAGAAAGAAAAAAAGAAAAAAGGGGGTGGGGGGGAGGGGCAAAGAGCAGAGATTCAAGAGCGCCAATACCGAACGCCATTACATCCCCAGACTAGCCGGGGGGACTGAGGGAAGGGCATATTGCAACCACGGCTCCCATATTTTCAAAAATTTACGTTGGGAGTCGTTGCGGATACTCGACATCTGTTCGTTGAGCATCATAGTGGTCATACGATCCCGCACCCCCTGAAGAGGGACAAACGGACTCTTCCAGGCCTGAGCAATTGTTCTAGTGGCGGATAAAAACAGATAGGAAGCCAACTTCTGCTGGTGAGCTAAGAGGCCCGGTATGGGGCAATGAAGCAAGGCATACCGAGCATCCCGGCGTATGGAGAGATGGAACAAGGTGAAAAGGAGGCCAAATACACGAGACCAAAAACGAAACAGTCGCGGGCATGACCACCAGATATGTAATACATCACCACGATGGCCACAACCCCGAAAACATTGATCACTACAGGCAGGGTTAGCCCGGGCCAGCCGAGCCGGAACCCAGTACCAACGAAACAATACCTTATAGGCTGCCTCCAGTGTGGTCGTATTAAATGAGCATTTAGCTATGAGTGACCAGGCCTTATTCCAGTCCTCCGGATCCACAGCCACTCCCAGGTCGCGCTCCCACTGAACAACATATGAAAGAGAAGTATGCGACGAGCGTCTGTTCAGAGCTGCATAAAGAAGGGATATAAGGCCCGGAGCGCCCGGACGCAGTTGGCAGAGCTGTTCAAAGGCAGATTTCTGGTACGGGAACACAGAAGTACCCCGCAGCGAGAGCAGCCAGTGTCGCAATTGAAGATATCGAAAAAATTCCGCCGGGGGGATATTCCGGGATTCCCGAAGAGAGTCCCAGGTGGGAAAGGACCGAAAAATCAAAAAGTGTCGCACCTGCGAAAAACCATTAGTCACCCACCAAGAAAACGCCCCTGGGTGATCCAAACCCGGCGGGAAAAGAGGGTTGTTAATAATTGGGAGCAAAGGCAGAAAAGGTGACATCAGACCACCAGAGTAACGTACCGAGTCCCAAACTTGTAGGCCATGAAGTAACATCGGACTCAGTGCCATAGGGCGCATGGCAGGGGGAAGCCATAGAAGCGTCGACAGTGCGATAGGGGCACAATTAGGTAGTTCCAACAGGACCCAGAGGGGGACGTCGGAAGAGGCGTGCAACATAGACAGCGGGGCAATCTGGCTCGCTTGATAATACTTAGTCACATTAGGCACCCCAAGACCACCCTGAAGTCTATGGGCAAAAAGCGTACTTTTGGATACTCTGGGGTGCTTATCGGCCCAGATAAAACGCATTAACTTCGCCTGAAGCAACCGAAGAAAATGAGGGGGAACCCGCACCGGGAGTGTGCGAAAATAATACAACAATTTCGGCAAGATGGTCATTTTCACCGAATTAACCCGTCCTATCCAAGACAGGTGCGGAAATTGCCAAGAATGCATAAGAGAGGATAGAGAGCTAAGCAATGGATAGTAATTCGCAGCAAACAAGGAGTCATAAGTGGGGTTCAAGCGAATGCCTAAGTATTCAAGAGAAGAGGAAGCCCATTTGTAAGGGAAGTGGGATTGTAGGCGCGAAACCAAATCTGAAGCCAAAGTAATATTGAGGGCGACAGTCTTATCCAAGTTGATACGGAGACCCGAAATCAAGGAGAAGCGCTCAAGAACCTGTTGCAAATTAGGAAGCGTCGTCAGGGGGTTAGTAAGAGTCAGGAGGGCATCATCCGCAAAAAGGTTCAGTTTGAATTCCTGTCCCGCGTAAGGAACCCCCGATACATTGCAATCGGTCCGAAGCGCCAAAGCCAACGGCTCAAGCGCCAGGACAAAGAGCGCTGGGGACAGGGGGCAACCCTGTCTCGTCCCTCGCCCAATAGGAAAGGGATCTGAAAAATACCCAGCGTATTTGACGGAGGCCGAAGGAGAAGAATACAAGGCCTGAATCCAAGAAAGAATAGAATCCCCAAAACCCCAACGAGACAGCACAAACCGCAGATATTCCCAGGATAGAGAATCAAAGGCTTTATATATGTCTAAAGACAGTAAGAATCCCGGGATTTTCCGCTGTTGCAGAAAATGTATAAGATGGACCACCTTACGAACGTTATCACCCGCCTGCCTCCCGGGGACGAACCCTACCTGGTCCCTGTGGACCAGGCTACGCAAATATTTATTAATGCGGAAACTAAGGATCTTGCCCAATATCTTCAGGTCTTCATTAAGAAGAGAAATAGGCCGGAAGGCTTGCGGTTCCTGTACATCATCGGTCGTCTTAGGAATCATGGCGATATGCGCTCTAAGCGCATCTGGGGAGGGCGAGGAGCCCTGTCGTAACGCATTAAAATACTCAGCCAAAAAGGGCGCCAACAAGGCTGAGAATTTCTTATAATAAAGACCGGAAAAGCCGTCGGGACCTGGGGCCGCGGTGGACCGTAAAGATTTGATAGCTTGGAGCACTTCTGGTACAGTGACACCGGCGTTGAGTGTTACCTGTGCTGCCTCGGATAACCCAGGAAGTCGGAGATCTTGAAAGAATGCCTCTGCTTGAGCCACGGGGAAGGGATCTGGTTTAGCGTAGAGGCGTGCAAGGAAGTCTGAGAAACGGGAAACAATCTGCTGGGGATTAGAAGTACAGCCACCTGTAGGCAGTCGCAGTCGAATCGGTTTATGGGGTTTCCCCACAGAATTGAGTTTCCTGGCCAGCATCGGGCCTGGCTTATTAGCACAGGAATAAAATTTGTGTTTGGTCCAACGCAGGGCCCGTTCCGCCTCTGAGGCAAGTAGGTCTAACTCTGCCGCCAGAGCGTCCCGAGCGCGTTTATGGGCCGCAGATGGAGAGGACTTCCATCGCGCATCCGCAGAGGCCAGGAGAGAATGAAGCTCCAAAAGTCGGCGCTCCCGCTCCCGCTTCCGGACCGCCGCCAGCTGTATAACATGACCCCGCACCGTGGCCTTATGTGCCTCCCATAGGGGCACTGCCGAGGAGACCGATCCCGCGTTTTCCGTGAAGTATGTTCGTAAAAAAAATTCTATTTGTTGGCAAGTAGCCTGAGTGGTCAATAAAGAATCATTGATGTGCCAATGAAAAGGGCGCCGTTCTGACCCAGAGAGGGCAAGGAGAAGTACCAAGGGATCGTGATCCGACCAAGGCGAGGAGGGAATAGTTATCCGCCTGACCAAGGGAAGCTGCTGAACCTGCATAAATATATGATCAATTCTACAAAAACTATCATGAGGACTGGAATAGAATGTAAAGTCGCGTTCCGTTGGGTGAAGCTCCCTCCAGACGTCCGCCAGCCCCGCTGTCCGCAGGAGAGAGCGCATACGTTCCTCCAGCACCAAGTCATGAGAAGGGGCCGCCCCCCGTGCGCAGCGCCTATCCAATGCGGAATCCAAAGTAACATTTGAATCCCCCAAAACAACAAGAAGACCCTTGGAGTGTCGGGAAACAATGGTGCAAAGATGTGAAAAGAATTGATCCTGAAAACGATTAGGCGCGTAGTAAGAGACAAAAGTAACCTCCTGATCCCAGAGGGTGCCTTGCAGAAGCAGATACTTGCCCGTGGGGTCCGCTATATTCCTAGCACAGACAAAGGGGAGATTGCGTTTAAAAGCGATCAGGACACCCCGACGCTTCTCAGGGGCCGAGGCCGTGTAAAAGGTGGGATAGTGAGGTGAAAGATAACGCGGGGCGGAGGACTGAGAAAACCTGGTCTCTTGTAAACATACCACGTCAATTTGTTGTGATTTGAGGTGATGAAAAACTTTAGCCCGCTTCTGAGGCGAATTAAAGCCTTGAACATTTTGCGAATGAATTTTCAAAAGGGGCGAGGCCATGGCGGCATCAGGGCAACACGCTCAGCAGAAGAAACCATAAAGCAGCTAGCAATTTCCGCTCCCAATGGCGATCGGACCGTGGCGTCCCGGAACCCTGCAGAAAACAAAAACAAAAAAAAAACAAAGGAGAAAAAAAAACAAAGAAAGAAAGAAGGAAAAGTACACAAAAAGAATATACAATAGTGCAATTGTGTCACGCCAATGGTGACGTGCATCCTACAAAGGAAGGATACCAGTTAGGGGTGGCTCTACCACCGGACACATGGCTGCAAATGGAAGACTCCACCTTTCTGTTGTGTGTCTCTGTGCCACTAGGAGCATGAAGAAGAGAAAGAGCAGCAAAGAATTGTCTGAGGATTTGAGAACATAAATTGGTGGAAAAGCATGGACACTCTCAAGGTCCATCTCTTTAGAGATCTTAATGTTTCTGTGTCCACTGTGCACAACATTGTCAAGAGATTTACAGCCCATGGCACTGTAGCCAATCTCCCTGGATGTGGACGAAACAGAAAAACTGATCAAAGATTGCAGCGAAGGATTGTTGGAATGGTGGCTAAAGAACCTCCATCAACTTCAAGACAAATCCAAGCTGACCTTCAGGCACCGGGTACAACGGTGTTGGCTCGCACTATACGTCGCCATCTGAATGTAAAGGGACGCTATGGTAGGAGACCCAGGAGGACCCCACTGCTGACACAGAAACATAAAAAAGCCAGATTGGAGTTTGCCAAAACGTATCTGAGGAAGCCAAAATCCTTCTGGGAGAATGTGCTGTGGACAGACGAAAGAAAATTACGACTTTTTGGTAAAGCCCATCTTTCTAAAGTTTTCAAAAAAAGAAATGAGGCCTTTAAAGAAAATACTTCAGTCCCTCCAGTCACACATGGTGGGGGGGTCACTGATGTGGGGGGAAACAAATGTTTCATTTGGAAACCAAGGACCCTGAGTATGGAGGAAGAATGGAGAGGCACAAGGACCCGAGTATGGAGGAAGAATGGAGAGGCACAAGGACTCCGAGTATGGAGGAAGAATGGAGAGGCCCAAGGACCCCGAATATGGAGGAAGAATGGAGAGGCCCAAGGACCCCGAATATGGAGGAAGAATGGAGAGGCCCAAGGACCCCGAGTATGGAGGAAGAATGGAGAGGCCCAAGGACCCCGAGTATGGAGGAAGAATGGAGAGGCCCAAGGACCCCGAGTATGGAGGAAGAATGGAGATGCACACACTGCAAGATGCTTGAAGTCCAGTGTGAAGTTTCCACAGTCTGTGTTGATTTGGGGAGCCATGTCATCCGCTGGTGTTGGTCCACTGTGCTTCATTAAGTCCAGGGTCAATGCAGCCGTCTACCAGGAGATTTTGGAGCACTTCATGCTTCCTTCCGCAGACGAGCTTTATGGGGATGCTGACTTCATTTTCCAGCAGAACTTGGCACCCGCCCACACTGCCAAAAGCACCAAAACCTGGTTCAATGACCGTGGGATTACTGTGCTTGATTGGCCAGCAAACTCGCCTGACCTGAACCCCATAGAGAATCTGAGGCATTGCCAAGAGAAAGACGAGAGACATGAGACCGAACAATGCAGAAGAGCTGAAGGCCGCTATTGAAGCATCCTGGTCTTCCATAACACCTCAGCAGTGCCACAGGCTGATAGCTTCCATGCCACGCCGCATTGAGGCAGTAATTGCTGCAAAAGGGGCCCAAACCAAATACTGAGTACATATGCATGCTTCTACTTTTCAGAGGTCCGATATTGTTCTATGTACAATCCTTGTTTTATTGATTGCATGGAATATTCTCATTTTCTGAGATTGTGGATTTGGGGTTTTCATGAGCTGTAAGCCATAATCATCACAATGATGACAAATCACGGCTTGAACTATCTTGCTTTGCATATAATGAGTCTCATATATTACTTTCAACTTTTAAGTTGCTGCACTGAAATAAATGAACTTTTGCACAATATTGTAATTTTTCGAGTTTCACCTGTATATATACATGATTTTGCGCATCCCTGCTGCCCTCTAGCAGTATTCTGCTATAGGGCGGCGGGAAGGCGGTTAAGCTGCAGGAAATGTATCATATTGGAGACAGGGGCACTGAGCTCAAAAATATTCCTAGAAGTGATCCTCAGAAACAGTGGCGGAGCAAGGCCATCTAGCGCCCAGAGCTGAGCGTCATGTCTCGGCAAAAACCCACTCCACCCAAAATACGTTCCAGCACTAATCTTAATACTCACTCCCTAAATCCTAAATTTCCTTTGAAAGCCAAAATTCCCCCTCTTCCATTACAAATCCCCCTCCCCTCTACCACTCAGATATCCCCTCTGAGCATAAATCCTCCTCCCCCTCCAAATCCATCTGTGTCAGCACAAATCACCCCCAGATACCATCTCCTAGCACCAATCTCCCCAAATTTCCCCTTCCAGCACAAATCCCCCCCCCCCAATCCCCTCTCCTAGCACAAATCCCCCCCCTACCCTTTCCTAGCACAAATCCCCCCCCCCCAATACCCTCTCCTAGCACAAATCTCACCCCAATCCCCTCTCCTAGCACAAATCCCTCCCCAATACCATTTCCTACCCCAATCCCCTCTCCTAGCACAAATCCTCCCCCCCATACCCTCTCCTAGCACAAATCTCAACCCAATCCCCTCTCCTAGCACAAATCCTCCCCCCAAACCCCCATTGCTATCACAAATCCACCCTCCTAGTACAAATCCCCCCTCTCTAAATCCCCCCATCTAGCACAACCCTCCAAATCCCCACTGCACCCAGGGCAGCCGCCCCTCATGCCCACCCTTTGTCCTGGCCCTGCTCAGAAACACATTTAGATTTTTTTTTTTATAGCTGAGTGTATAGCAGAGGAACCCAGAATATGAACAATCGGTAGTCTATGGACCTGCGTCTAATAAACAAAGTCCTGAATTCTTTCTTGGATACACAGAATATAACTGGATATAACATTTATAGGGAAAGTTGATCCAGGAAATATCCGATTGCCTCTCGGGGGATCAGGAAGGAATTTTTTTCCCTGCAGGAGCAAATTGGATCGTGCTTTGCTGGGTTTTTTGCCTTCCTCTGGATCAACTGTGGGTGTAGGATTATAACTTTTTTTCTATGGTTGAACTGGATGGACTTTTGTCTTTTTTTCAGCCAGACTAACTATGTAACTACGTAATATGGCTGACATGTGTCCTTCCTCCGCAGATGTCCTGGATATGAATTCTGTCACCGGGATCATTGTCGGGGTCTGCCTGTGCCTCCTGTGCCTCCTACTCTGCATGTGTGCAAGTTTCCAGCAAGGCAAGCAGAGGTGAGCCCATCATGACCATACCAATCCTCCAATAACAGGAAGGGGGTCTATTTAAATTATATATATTTTAAAAATCGCGCCTGCACTTTTTTTTTGCATGTTTCACGCAATGAAATTAATGAGCTTCCTTAGTGTTACTAAACCCAGGACCCTGCTTGGGTTCTGGGTTTAGTAACCCCAGAACTATATCTGATCTCCCGCAGTACACACAACATGGAAATGCAATTATTTTAGTAAATATAAATGGCTAAATCCCTTTTCTCATCAGCAGTATAGAGCAGTCTTGCGACTTCTATCAGTGTCCAGCAGAGCACTGGTTAAAGCTTGTAGGAAGAGTTTTCATTCTGCACTAGGAGCATGCAGAACCCCTGACCCTCTGTCTGGACAGCGCCGATTGACTCTCCCGAAAAAAACAAACAAGAAAAAAAAACCTTTCCAGCAATACACACCAAACTGAGCATGTGCAGTGTGTCCACACCATATGTCTTATCAGGAGATAAAAGGGGGGAACTGAAAGAAGAGGAGGATCAAAAAAGACAGGATCAAACAGCGTTTTTACACAATGCAGAGGATTAACCCCTTAGGTGCCACAGTGAGTATAACAAGCATGCTTTACTGCATATACAGACTGATTGTACTGCTGGGGGTTTAGTAACACTTTAAAGAGTTCCAGCCCCCCTTCCAAAAATTAAAAGTCAGCGCTACAAATACTGTTATTATTAGGGCCCTTACCTGTCCACGGAATGAGCTTCCTTAAAGTGTTACTAAACCCCGGACCCTATATTCACTATATCCGCTCTCCCCGGACCCTGCATTCACTATATCCGCTCTCCCCAGACCCTGCATTCACTATATCCGCTCTCCCCGGACCCCGCATTCACTATATCTGGTCTCCCCGGACCCCGCATTCACTATATCCGGTCTCCCCGGACCCCGCATTCACTATATCCGGTCTCCCCGGACCCCGCATTCACTATATCTGGTCTCCCCGGACCCCGCATTCACTATATCTGGTCTCCCCGGACCCTGCATTCACTATATCCGCTCTTCCCAGACCCTGCATTCACTATATCCGCTCTTCCCAGACCCTGCATTCACTATATCCGGTCTCCCCAGACCCTGCATTCACTATATCTGGTCTCCCCAGACCCTGCATTCACTATATCCGCTTTCCACGGACCCCACATTCACTATATCTGCTCTCCCCGGACCCCGCTTTCACTATATCCGCTCTCCACGGACCTCACATTCACTATATCCGCTCTCCCTGGACCCGGCATTCACTATATCCGCTCTCCCCGGACCCTGCATTCACTATATCTGGTCTCCCCGGACCCCACATTAACTATATCTGCTCTCCCCGGACCCTGCATTCACTATATTCGCTCTCCCCGGACCCCGCATTCACTATATCCGCTCTCCCCGGACCCTGCATTCACTATATCTGGTCTCCCTGGACCCCGCATTCACTATATCTGCTCTCCCTGGACCCCGCATTCACTATATCCGCTCTCCCCTGACCCCGAATTCACTATATCCGATCTCCCCGGACCCCGCATTCACTATATCCGCTCTCCCCGGACCCTGCATTCACTATATCTGGTCTCCCTGGACCCCGCATTCACTATGTCTGGTCTCCCCGGACCCTGCATTCACTATATCCGCTCTTCCCGGACCCCGCATTCACTATATCCGGTCTCCCCGGACCCCGCGTTCACTATATCCGCTCTCCCCGGACCCTGCATTCACTATATCCGGTCTCCCCGGACCCTGCGTTCACTATATCTGGTCTCCCCGGACCCTGCGTTCACTATATCCCCTCTCCCCGGACCCCGCATTCACTATATCCGCTCGCCCCGGACTCTGAATTCACTATATCCGGTCTCTCCGGACCCTGCATTCACTATATCCGGTCTTCCCGCACCCCGCATTCACTATATCCGGTCTCCCCGCACCCCGCATTCACTATTTCCGGTCTCCCCGGACCCCGCGTTCACTATATCCGCTCTCCCCGGACCCTGCATTCACTATATCCGGTCTCCCCGGACCCTGCATTCACTATATCCGCTCGCCCCGGACCCTGCATTCACTATATCCGGTCTCTCCGGACCCTGCATTCACTATATCTGCTCTCCCCGGACCCTGCATTCACTATATCCGGTCTCTCCGGACCCTGCATTCACTATATCCGGTCTCCCCGCACCCCGCGTTCACTGTATCCGCTCTCCCCGGACCCCGCGTTCACTATATCCGCTCTCCCCGGACCCTGCATTCACTATATCCGGTCTCCCCGGACCCTGCATTCACTATATCTGCTCTCCCCGGATCCTGCATTCACTATATCCGCTTCACCATCCTGTGTACATCAGGAACTGTGCAACTGGTGCTATTAAGACCACGTGCGTTACCATGTCTGCCATTCCATCATGGACAGCAAAGTTAGAACAAAGAGCAAAAGTTAAAAATTCTGTGAGAAACCGGGCGAATCTGCCACAGGGATGTTCAACGTGATTCGGCAAGTGTACGGCGATGCTGCAATGAGTCGTTTGAGGCGTTTTGAGTGGCGTGCGCGGAAGGACATCGCTGGAAGATGACGAGAGATCAGAAAGACCTTCAACAAGCTCAACCCCCGAAAATGTGGAAATCTAGTAACCGTTCGGCAACGTGACCTTGGTGATGGTCAGAGAACAATCCACAACATGGCTGCCATTGTCGGTGTGTCATAGGGAACAGTCCAGGCGATCCTCACGTGTGATTGGAACACGCGCCGCATTGCTGCAAAGATCGTCCACAGGCCGATCTAAGGTCCCTAACTCACATTCATACATACACATACTAGGGACAATTTAGACAGGAGCCAATTCACCTACCAGCATGTCTTTAGAGTGTGGGAGGAAACCGGAGTACCCAGAGGAAACCCACGCAGGCACAGGGAGAACATGCTCCAGGCAGGAGGTGCCGTGACTGGGATCCGAACCAATGACCCGAGTACTGCCAGGCGGAAGTGCTAACCACTTAGCCACTGTAATTGGTTTTCAATGCATTTACAAATTATTTTTTTTAATCATGTCTCTGCGCAGTCTTTATGCCTTTAACCACTTCCAGTCCGGACACTTTCCCCCCTTCCAGTCCGGACACTTTCCCCCCTTCCAGTCCGGACACTTTCCCCCCCTTCCAGTCCGGACACTTTCCCCCCCCTTCCAGTCCGGACACTTTCCCCCCTTCCAGTCCGGACACTTTCACCCCCTTCCAGTCCGGACACTTTCACCCACTTCCAGTCCGGACGCTTTCACCCCCTTCCAGTCCGGACACTTTCCCCCCCCTTCCAGTCCGGACACTTTCCCCCCCTTCCTGTCCGGACGCTTCCCCCCCCCTTCCTGTCCGGACGCTTCCCCCCCCCTTCCAGTCCGGACACTTTCAACCCCCTTCCAGTCCGGACACATTCACCCCCTTCCAGTCCAGACACTTTCCCCCCCTTCCAGTCCGGACACTTTCCCCCCCTTCCAGTCCGGACACTTTCCCCCCCTTCCAGTCCGGACACTTTCACCCCCTTCCAGTCCGGACGCTTTCACCCCCTTCCAGTCCAGACACTTTCACCCCCTTCCAGTCCAGACACTTTCACCCCCTTCCAGTCCGGACGCTTTCACCCCCTTCCAGTCCGGACACTTTCCCCCCCTTCCAGTCCGGACACTTTCCCCCCCTTCCAGTCCGGACACTTTCCCCCCTTTCCAGTCCGGACACTTTCACCCCCTTCCAGTCCGCACACTTTCACCCACTTCCAGTCCGGACACTTTCACCCCCTTCCAGTCCGCACACTTTCACCCACTTCCAGTCCGGACGCTTTCCCCCCTTCCTGTCCGGACGCTCCCCCCCTTCCTGTCCGGACACTTTCACCCCCTTCCAGTCCGCACACTTTCACCCACTTCCAGTCCGGACACTTTCACCCCCTTCCAGTCCGGACGCTTTCCCCCCCTTCCTGTCCGGACGCTTTCCCCCCCTTCCTGTCCGGACGCTTCCCCCCCCCCTTCTATTCCGGACACTTTGCCCCCCTTCATGTCCGAACACTTTCCCCCCCTTCCTGTCCGGACGCTTTCCCCCCCTTCCTGTCCGAACACTTTCACCCCCTTCCAGTCCAGGCCAATTTTCAGTTTTCAGCGCTATCACACTTTGAATGACAATTGCGCGGTCATGCAACACTGTACCCTTATGATTTTTTTTGCATTTTTTCGAGACAGATAAAACTGTATTTTGGTGGTATTTATTCACCGCTGGGAATTTTATTTTTTTGCTATATAAAAAAATGTTTTTTTTTGCAAATAAATAATCTTTTTTCATAAGTCTTGGTTAAAATTTATTCCGTTATCTTTTTAGGAAAAAAAATAAATAACCCAAATTAGTTTATAACCAAAAATTATAATTTTTAAACATTTTTTTTTTACATTTTTATATTTATGTGTTTTGTTATTTTTTTACATACTATCACCATAGCAGTACAGTGTCACCATGGTGACACTGTACTACTTGTGGGGGGTGATGAAGATTTTTTTTTTTTTACACCGATTGCTTTTACATCCATAAAGGCTGTAAAAGCAATCATTTCTCCTTCTCTCTGGCTGCATTCTTGCACCTATTGAGAAATACTGTGTGAGCTGTGATTGGTCACAGCTTGTCACATGGTACAAGGCTGTTGTGAATAGCCCTGTACCATGTGACCTCGGTGATCATTCACAGATTTCACACATAGTAAGCAATGATGTCAGAAGTGACATCTTGCTTACTACTCTGAATGTGATCACTGATTGGCCAATCAGTGATCACATGATCGGGACCTCACACAGAGGTCCCGTATGACGATCGGTGTTCCACTGTGTCCGGAGTACAGCGGGCACCGGATCGCGCTCCCAGGGAGCGCGCACAAGCAGGGGGTGGGGAGGCCGTTTATAAACAGCCACTCGCCCCACCGTCTGGCCATTTATATACAACAGCCAGACGGGAGGTGGTTAAAGTGCACTTTATAAAGAGTTTTGAACAGATAAAATATATATTTTTTTTTTTTTTGACCTCCTGAACGGATTAATTAGTATTCAGTGCATTCCTATGGGAAAGTGCATTTTGGTTTATAAATTTTTCGCAATACGAAAAGTCCCACAGAACGAATTAAATTCGAAAACCGAGGTACTCCTGTATAGATATCTGAAGTACCGCAAAGAAAAAAAAATACTGCACTTTGGCCACTAGAAGGAGCCGACGATACAGGAGTTAATCTGTTTGAAAACATACAGTGAAATGTTGTTCAGTTTGCACCTGTTTCTGACATTTGTGCAATTAGTTTTTTTTTCTTTTTTCTATTTTAAATGGGCCCCTGAGATTTTATATATAGTAAAGTGTAAATAAAGAATCCCCCTATGGGACTTTAAATGCACAGGAGCAGCCAGCTGTCCTCAAAATAATATAGAGCCCTCGAATAGGTAGAAAGAAAAAATAAAAATAAATAAAACATAACATATATATATATATATATATATATATATATATATATATATCCATCCACTTGCCCTCCTGAGGATCCCCCTCCTGACCAGGCCATTTTGTTGCGTTACAGCACTACATTACTTTAACTGACAATTGCGCGGTCATGCAACGCTGCACCCAAATTAAATATTTAGTCCTTTTTTTCCCACAAATTTAACTTTCTTTTGGTGGTATTTGATCACCTGTGCGTTTTTTTTTATTTTTTGCACTGTATAAAAAGAAAAGACAATTTTGAGAATAAAAAAATATTTTTGACTTTTTGCTATTAAACATGTCCAGTAAAAAAAATTTAAAAAAATCAAATTTTGTTATAAATTTAGGTCAAAATGTATTCTGCTCCGTGTCTTCGCTAAAAAAAAAATCTCAATACAAGTAAATGAATTGGTTTATGTGAAAGTTATAGCATTTAAAAATGGCGGTATAGATACAGGGATTTTTTTTTTTTTACTTTTACTAGTAATGGCGGCGATCAGCGACTTATAGCCGGACATCCTGACACTGGGGGGGGGACTGATTTGGTGTCACTGACATCCCCAGTGACACCAATACAGTGATCAGTGCTAAAAAAAAAAAAGCACTGACACTGTACTACTGGCACTGGGCAGGCAGGGGTTAACATGAGGGCAATCAATGGGTTAATTGTGTACTGATTCACAGTAAGCTCTGTGTGTGTGCTTCACTGTAATCACACTGGTTTGGATGGCTGTGCTGTGCACAGAGCAGCCCGGATCCTCCTCTTCTCGAGTCCCCCACCGGCTCTCCTGGCGCCTCCCTCCTGTTGGGTGCCCCCGTAGCAAGCAGCTTGTTATGGGGGCACTTGAGCGAGCACATTTGTTTCAAAGTCCATTCACACACAGAACCTCAGCTTGGCCCTGCCCTTCCCTTCCCCGATTGGCTCAATGGCTGAGACAGCATCTGGAGACATTGGCTATCTCAGCCAATCAGGATTGAGAGTCCCCAGAGAACTGAGGCTCTCATGGACATCGCCTTATCGGGATGGGGTTCGGGTAAGTGTTAGGGGGCGCTGCTACACACAGAACATTTTCTACCTTCATGCATACAATCTACAGTCCTGTACACAGGGGCGGACTGACAACTCATGGGGCCCCCGGGCAATAGGGGATCATGGGGCCCGTGTCCTTGCCCAAACTTAAAAAAGCCTATGAAAAAGGTACCAGGGGCATCTCATGGGGCCCCCTACTGACCACGGGCCCTCGGGCAGTGCTTGAGTTTCCAAATGGTCAGTCCGCCCCGGCCCTGTAATTTTTTTGTAAAATTCAATACAATATGGCAACCTGGAGACATTTGGTGTACAGAACTCCCTCAGAAATGTAATTTCCTGCTTGTGTGATTGGCTCACTGATATTTCCCTGAAGACTCCCGGTTTTTAGGTGTCATCTGCTATAGGAATTTCAGTCTTGGTGAAGTGCAGTCGACTGAAAAAAAAAAAAAAAAGCACTGATACAGGTGTCAAAAAAAACCCCGCCACTCGCTGCCGCCTGTCTGTCATCGCCCGCCCGCCGTCCACCGTTCGGTAGTTCAGTCTTACCTGTGAAAACCCCGGGGTTGGGTGAAGGAAAGATGGCCGCCACACATCTCTATGCCCTTGGAGGACCAGAGCGATGTCACTTCCGGTTCTGGACATTTTTCTTCCTCCATAAAGAGGACCTGTCACTAATTATTTCACATGCCTACATTTCTTGTGATAAGAATAAAAGTGATTATTATTTATTTATTTCAGGTACTTACATATCACCATCAATTTACACAGCACTTTACATATATATTGTACATTCACATCAGTCCCTAACCCTCAAGGTGCGTACAATCTAAGGTCCCTAACCCTCAAGGGGCGTACAATCTAAGGTCCCTAACTCACATTCATACATACACATACTAGGGACAATTTAGACAGGAGGCAATTCACCTACCAGCATGTCTTTGGAGTGTGGGAGGAAACTGGAGTACCTGGAGGAAACCCACGCAGGCACAGAGAGAACATGCAAACTCCGGGCAGGAGGTGCCGTGGCTGGGATTCGAACCAGCGACCCGAGTACTGCCAGGAGGAAGTGCTGCTTACAATTTCTTTTTAAAAGGAACAGTACAAAAAAAAAAGAAAAAAACACAAAACATTTAAAGTGCCCCCGTAGTAGTGAACGCATACGTAGGCCACGCCCACATATGTAAATTGTGTTCAAACCACACACGTGAGATATCGCCACGAGCGTCGCAGCAAGAGCAATAATTCTCACACTAGACCTCCTCTGTAACTTTACACTGCTAACCTGTAGAAATTTTTAAAGCATCACCCATGGAGATTTTTTAAGTACGCCATTCCACGAGCATGCGCAATTTTAAAGCGTGACATGTTGGGTATCTATTTACTCGCCGTAACATCCTCTTACATATTTTACAAAACAATTGGGGTATATATTGTTTTTTTTAATCAAAGTGTATTTTTTTCCAAAAAACATATATTCATTTTTAAAAACTACGCGTTTCGGTTTCCGGCCAAGTGCATTTTGAATTTTCGGTTTCGGCACCAGAATTTTCATTTCAGTCCACCACTAGTTTTTTTTCTCAGCAAAATTGGAGTTACTCTTGAAGTAATTTCGTGCCAAAATATGAAACAGCAAATACATTAGTGAGTGAAGGAGGATTGTTTTTTTTCATGATGTTTCCCCCGTTCGCCCAACATTATTGTATCCTATTTTTTCTTCCTATTTGTTAGACATTTTTCCTTTCGCAGGGATTCCGGATCTGAATTGGGGCCCCGATCCAGTAGAGGTCCATCTTCCTTTCAGAGGACTAGACAGGGGTCCTGTTCCCAAAGCCACTGCCAGGACTCGCATGAGCTGGAGACCTTGATGCCCCCCCGACAAGAAGAGACCCCCTCCTCCCTGCCGATCCCAGAGGTCACAGAGCTTATAGGTGGCCTCGTCTCCAACCCGCCATCGGAGGACAAGAACCCGCTGAAGATGAAGGTGAGTGGAACGGTGACGTCAACTGGAAATTAAACTGATTATATTATGTAGCACTCAGGGCTGCTGTTACCACAGCCAACCTGAAAGGGACCTCCCAAATACACGGTTTGCACGGCTTCAGTTATGAATGAACACAGTGAGTGATCTGTACCAATCACTCATTGTGTTCATTCTGGAAAGCAAGTAGCTGGTAAATGTGACATATTTACCGTAGCCTTCCCCCCACTCTCCATCCTGAAGGATCATATTGTGTACTTGCAGCTGCCAGTGGGAAGGAGAGGAGGAAAGCTGGAAGCACTACATGGGGTGGGGGGGGGCACACAGGGGGGCCTGGGCAGAAGGTGGAAACATATGATGCACAGGGGAGGTGATCCGTGTGGCCGGAGGGGGGAGGAGAAGAAGCCAGCTTTCAGTTTCTGCAGAGAAAGCCATACAGGGTGTGACGGGAGTCACTTTGGGTGGGGGGGCCCACGGAACACAGCTCACTTTGGAGAGGTAGGGAGACCCCTGTCTGAGCTCCCCACATCCCTCTTATGTGTAAGTCACCCTGTGCCTGTTAGGGGTACAGGATGATCTGTCCTAATATTGGGGTGGGGGGTTGTTGATTGTTTAATGCCATGTGGTTGCATCTTATTGTTCTATTGTGTGTCTTGCTTGGGAGCAAACTGTTATGGGGTGTGTGTGTCTATGTGTATTGGCTTGGTAGGGGGTGTCTGCAGCGGCCCTTCTGATGGGACTGTCTGTTGGTGTGTCTCTTGTTACTAAATGTAGATTGCCCCGCCCTGTGTCATTATGCAGGGAGGGGAGATTGTCCCCTGAGTGTATTTATCTTGTATCTGTGTTAAAATAAAGTAGTCTATTTCCTGATTTTACTTCAAGACTGGTGTTGTGTAGTCTTGTATGGTCTGCGGTGGTGTCTGTGATGTCAGACAGGGAAGTGGTAGTCTAACGGAAGTACCCAAGTGCAGTCGGGGTCCGGTTCCGTTACACAGGGGATCATTTCCAGTCATTGCCCCCTGCACCATGCCAATCACCCTCCCTGCCCACATCCAGTTCACCAAGCTGCCTGGGCCCCCCCCCCCCCCCTGTACAAGAGGACAGGCTAGGCCAGGGGTGTCAAACTGGCGGCCCTCCAGCTGTTGCCAAACTACAAGTCCCATGAGGCATTGCAAGATTGACAGTTACAACTGTACCCCCTTATCCACAGCCCTGGTAGCACTACCCCCCAAGGAGCCGCTGTAGCTTGAATGGTACTCTTCCAGCAAATTTTAGTGTAGAGGCAGCCAGTCACACAGCATTTTCTGTCTCTCTGGCTCAATAAGTAGTCTAGGGGATGTTTTTTATGCTGGGATACCCCAGGACCGCTTACATCAAGTTCTCACAAGGGCCACCACTGATTGCACAAATACAAGACGGTCACTAGGTCCCTGAGTTCAGGTCGGTACTCACAATGCCACAAGATCACCGGATGCCCCCTTCCAACTTCCACCAGGCACTCTCCAGACCAAAATCCCTTCAAGTAGCCACCCCCCCGCAGCTATGCTACAGCTAAGAACTCATTGAGCATACAACAGCATTCCAGCAAACTGCCCTCAGGGGCCAGAGCCACCTCAGGCAAGGGACTCCTCCTGCAGGACTGGACCCAGGACCAACTCCAGGCCTGAGGCTGGCTATTTGTGAGATATTGTGAATGCGCACAAGCCGCTTTAACCACTTGCCCTTGTGAGGATGCCCCCCTCCTGAAAAGGCCATTATTTGGAAATACGGTGTTGCGTTACTTTAGCTGACAATTGCGCTGTCATGCAACGCTGCTGTGTAGAGCAATACAAAGCAGCCTGCTCCTGCTGACAGGGGAGAGATCTGTATTGTAAAAGCAATCATTTCTCCTTCTCTCTGGCTGCATTCTTGCAGCCATTGAGAAATACTGTGAGAGCTGCGATTGGTCACAGCTTGTCACATGGTACAAGGCTGCTGTGAATGGCCCTGTACCATGTGATCTCTGTGATCATTCACAGATTTCACAAGTAGTAAGCAATGATGTCAGAAGTGACATCTTGCTTACTACTGTTCATGTGATCACTGATTGGCCAATCAGTGATCACATGATCGGGACCTCACACAGTGGTCTTGTACAGCGATCGGTGTTCCACTGTGTCCTCAGTGGGCACCGATTGTGGCGCCGCGTTCTCCCAGGCAATGGAAGTGGGGGGACGTTCAGAAACGTCCACCCATTTATGTACATGGGCCGGAGGAGAAGCGGTTAAGCCAGACCATGGGGGTTATTTACTAAAACTTTACAAACAAAAGATTTCTCAGCACACTTACCAGCCAGCCTGCAAAACAACCAAACAGTTTACATTAAAAGCAGAGGGTTTTGTTTGCACACATTTGCAAATATACGCATAAGCCGCAGTGTCCACCCGAAGGGACCTCCGTATATACTGCGGTCCTAACTCTGAGACTGCATGGTACAAAATCTGGTGAAGTTCTCATAGATGCATTGCATGTCAAGAAATTGCACAATTTTGCGTGCATTCCCAAGAAGCACTTGGTTTGGCCTGACAAGTGATCAAGTTTTTCTTTCGGCATCTCTTCAACTCTTATGATTCTCTGTTCTTTGTCCTACAGACATCATGGAATGGGTCCATCACCCAGAACTGGGCAAACCACATCACCAGTTATGCAGAAACGATCCCCGGAGAGCTCACCAATGCTGCCAACGGTTCTGCAAACCACTTGACCACAGGAGGCATACGGATGGTCCTCCATGATATCTCCTACGAAAGTCATAAGGTAAACTGCAACGAGGAGAGAATGTTTCCTAACCTGTTTTTCACCGTTACGTTACTCCACTTTTAATTGGCTGGTCCTTGTGATGATGTTGCACTATTTATTAACTTGTTCCTCTTCATACCCTGCCCCGCTCTAAGGGATCTAGTTATAAAAAAAAAAAAAATATATATATATATATATATATACAGTCAGGTCCATAAATATTGGGACATCAACACAATTCTAACATTTTTAGCTCTATACACCACCACAATGGATTTGAAATGAAACGAACAAGATGTGCTTTAACTGCAGACTGTCAGCTTTAATTCCAGGGTATTTACATCCAAATCAGGTGAACGGTGTAGGAATTACAACAGTTTGCATATGTGCCTCCCACTTGTTAAGAGACCAAAAGTAATGGGACAGAATAATAATCATAAATTAAGCTTTCACTTTTTAATACTTGGTTGCAAATCCTTTGCAGTCAATGACAGCCTGAAGTCTGGAACGCATAGATATCACCAGACGTTGGGTTTCATCCCTGGTGATGCTCTGCCAGGCCTCTACTGCAACTGTCTTCAGTTCCTGCTTGTTCTTGGGGCATTTTCCCTTCAGTTTTGTCTTCAGCAAGTGAAATGCATACTCAATCGGATTCAGGTCAGGTGATTGACTTGGCCATTGCAGGACATTCCACTTCTTTCCCTTCAAAAACTCTTTGGTTGCTTTTGCAGTCTGCTTTGGGTCATTGTCCATCTGCACTGTGAAGCGTCCAATGAGTTGTGAAGCATTTGGCTGAATATGAGCAGATAATATTCCCGAAACACTTCACAATTCATGCGGCTGCTTTTGTCAGCAGTCACATCATCAATAAATACAAGAGAACCAGTTCCATTGGCAGCCATACATGCCCACGCCATGACACTACCACCACCATGCTTCACTGATGAGGTGGTATGCTTAGAATCACGAGCACTTCCTTTCCTTCTCCATACTCTTCTCTTCCCATCACTCTGGTACAAGTTGATCTCGGTCTCATCTGTCCATAGGATGTTGTTCCAGAACTGTGAAGGCTTTTTTAGATGTCGTTTGGCAAACTCTAATCTGGCCTTCCTGTTTTTGAGGCTCACCAATGGTTTTCATCTTGTGGTGAACCCTTTGTATTCACTCTGGTGAAGTGTTCTCTTGATTGGTGACTTTGACACACATACACCTACCTCCTGGAGAGTGTTCTTGATCTGGCCAACTGTTGTGAAGGGTGTTTTCTTCACCAGGGAAAGAATTCTTCGCTCATCCACCACAGTTGTTTTCCGTGGTCTTCCAGGTCTTTTGGTGTTGCTGAGCTCACCGGTGCGTTCCTTCTTTTTAAGAATGTTCCAAACAGTTGTTTTGGCCACGCCTAATGTTTTTGCTATCTCTCTGATGGGTTTGTTTTGTTTTTTCAGCCTAATGATGACTTGCTTCACTGATAGTGACAGCTCTTTGGATCTCATCTTGAGAGTTGACAGCAACAGATTCCAAATGCAAATAGCACACTTGAAATGAACTCTGGACCTTTTATCTGCTCATTGTAATTGGGATAATGAGGGAATAACACACACCTGGCCATGGAACAGCTGAGAAGCCAATTGTCCCATTACTTTTGGTCCCTTAACAAGTGGGAGGCACATATGCAAACTGTTGTAATTCCTACACTGTTCACCTGATTTGGATGTAAATACCCTGAAGTTAAAGATGACAGTCTGCAGTTAAAGCACATCTTGTTCGTTTCATTTCAAATCCATTGTGGTGGTGTATAGAGCCAAAAATGTTAGAATTGTGTCGATGTCCCAATATTTATGGACCTGACTGTATGTGTGTATGTATGTGTAACCGCCATATTTTGTGTTTAATTCCTATGATCAGCAGCTCCTACTAGTGGCCATAATGTGGTATTTTCCTGAACAATAAATCCCAGTTAAAAAAATACCACATTATGGTCACTAGATGGAGCTGACAATCAAAGGAAATTTCACAACTTGTGGGGTTTGGCTGTTTCAGTGCTTGAGTGTGTAAATTTTGTATAAATAGACCCCTTAGAGTGTATCTAAAGCCAAATCTCTTTTTTTTTTTTTTGATAGAGTGCATTACCAAACCGGTCAAGATTTGTATTGCTGTCTGTGTTCCCTCTGGAGGGAGTCTCTCTCTATTTGTTCAGAGACCATTGTCACCAGTAGGGATGAGCTCATGTGGGTTGTGTCTAGAAGGAAGCTGTCACTCCCACTCACTGCCACCCAATCACCAGTGGCCGGGGCATTCCCTGCCCCTGCAGCTGCACATACTCAAAGGGGTAGAAATGCTTGTGACAGTATTGACCTAATATTGTACATGGGCATCCTCACGCCTTCGTGTACATGCAGATGTAGGGTGAGGAATAAACAGGTAACAAGGTAACAGTGCATAGAGTCCATATTACCAACTCCAGGTATGGGCTCAACCCACCAGGTGAGATCTGTAGGAAAAATACTCGAAAGTCATCAGAAAGTATTGTATGATGAAGATAATAATGTTCCCTTGAATGGAAAAAAAATACAACCAATGTACGTCTGCTGGGCTTGTGAGCCAAAAATACACAGGAATGTGATAATGGACAGCACAGTGGCTAAATGGTTAGCACTTCCACCTGGCAGTACTAGGCTCGTTGGTTCAAATCCCAACCACGGCACGACCTGCCTGGAGTTTGCATGTTCTCCCTGTGCCTGTGTGGGTTTCTTCCAGGTACTATGGTTTCCTCCCACACTCCAAATAGGTTAATTGGATCCTGTCTATATTGTCCCTAGTAAGTATGTATGAATGTAAGTTAGGGACCTTAGATTGTACACCCCTTGAGGGTTAGGGACCGATGTGAATGTACAATATATATTGTGATATCGGGGATGCTTAGCTGACATGATAGATGTGTTTTTTTAGTGAGTTCAAGCCAGACAGGAACTAAACTTAAGGGCCTGGTGGCCCACCTTTATTAAGCAGGAACTGAAAAGTCCTTTCAAACACAAGATTTCCCACGCAGGAGGTTTCAACTTCACTCAAAATCATACAAAATGAAAATGCCAAGCCACCTGGCTCTCTGGTTAGCAGTACCACTGCTTGGCTTGGCCTCCCAGACCACTGACGATTCAGGCTCACTCAGCCTAGGTGACAGCAACTTGCTGTTCAGGCCTCACATGGCCTCTTGACAGAGTTTACCCTCAGCTTGCTTCCTCCAGAGACTCACGGATTCCCTCCAGCCCCTTGGACTCACGGGCCTCTTCAGCTTCTTCAGCCTCCCAGACCCTCCCTTGGTCTCCCACACCCTCTCTTGGTCTCCCACACCCTCTCTTGGTCTCCCACACCCTCTCTTGGTCTCTCAGACCCTCGCTTGGTCTCTCAGACCCTCGATTGGTCTCCCAGACCCTCCCTTGGTCTCCCAGACCCTCCCTTGGTCTCCCAGACCCTCTCTTGGTCTCTCAAACTCTCGTAGCTGGCCAGACTTTCCCAGTCCTTGGGCCCAGAATCCCCCACACAAGGGTTGTAGTCTCCACCAGGATCTTCCAGCTCTCCTGATGGGGCTTTGTCTTCAGGCTAGTAGCAATAGAAACTGCTATTCCACCTCCACCACTCTTGAGCTATGCTCAGATCTGCCTTATAAGGAGTATGTGCACCTGGACACACACACCCTGCAGAACTTCTGAAAACCCTGGACACAAGACTGAAGACTCCGTCCCACCCAATACTCTTTGGATCCTTCAAGTTTACAGCCCCGATCCAGACTTACCAAACCCAGGGAAAGCTTAAAAAATAGCTTTCTCTGCTTGCAAAACATTTGCTGGAGCCTCTCAAACTGACTGTTTGAGAGTCCTGTGTCCTTTTCAAACCCATTTCCACAGTGACAGATCCTCGCACTGTCACAATATGTAAAGCGCTGCGTATATTGACGGCGCTATGTAAGTACTTGAAATAAATAAATAATGTGAATAAGTATATCCAGTTTATTTGAAAACCATCACTAAAATAAAAGCAATATCCTTGTTTAAAAAATGCATTCGTACTGCCCCAGTAGCCCTATGGTGTTTGGTTGAGCCACAATGGTGTGTTGCAGTGGTTGCCCCTTAGGGGGTGACCAGTCCTATGGGGGACACTTGCTGGATGTGATCCATGAAAGGGTGGCAAGGGCCACGTAGAGGAGCCGGGTGTCAGTGCCGATGCACAAACCCAAAACACTGTACTGCGTCACTGGAAGTGACCTGCCACGGGCAAGGATTCAACCTATACAGAGACAATTGAGTACTGACGTGATGCTTTTTTTATTTTCACTAACATACAATTTTGAGGACAAGCTTTCGGGGTATGTCCCCTTCTTCAAGGTCCAGGCAGTACTACTTCACAAAGCTTACCAGGCAGGCAGGTGGTGCCGTGGTTGGGATTTGAACCAACGACCCGAGTACTGCCACGCAGAAATGCTAACTATTTAGCCACTGTGCTGCCCATTATCACATTCTTGTGGATTTTTGGCTCACAGACATACATTGGTTGTGTTTTTTTCCCATTCAAGCCCACATGGGCTCTACATTTTTGGAATGCATTTACAAATATATGTTAAAATTACTTTTTTTATATGTTAAAAAAAAAAATCTGAAGAATATATTTAAAAAAAAAAAAAAAAATTATATATATAGATAGATAGATATTTTTTTAATTATATGCTTCAGATTTTTTTTTAACATAAAAAAAAGTAATTTTAACATATATTTGTAAATGCATTCCAAAAATGTGGGAGGAATAGTGCCCCATCATTGGTGTCAGTGGGAGGAATAGTGCCCCATCATTGGTATCAGTGGAAGGAATAGTGCCCCATCATTGGTATCAGTGGGAGGAATAATGCCCCATCATTGGTATCAGTGGGAGGAATAGTGCCCCATCATTGGTGTCAGTGGGAGGAATAGTGCCCCATCATTGGTATCAGTGGAAGGAATAGTGCCCCATCATTGGTATCAGTGAGAGGAATAGTGTCCCATCATTGGTATCAGTGGGAGGAATAATGCCCCATCATTGGTATCAGTGGGAGGAATAGTGTCCCATCATTGGTATCAGTGGGAGGAATAGTGCCCCATCATTGGTATTAGTGGGAGGAATAGTGTCCCATCATTGGTATCAGTGGGAGGAATAGTGCCCCATCATTGGTATTAGTGGGAGGAATAGTGCCCTATCATTGGTATCAGTGGGAAGAATAGTGCCCCATCATTGGTATCAGTGGGAGGAATAGTGCCCCATCATCGGTATTAGTGGGAGGAATAGTGCCTCATCATAGGTATCAGTGGGAGGAATAGTGCCCCACCATTGGTGTCAGTGGGAGGAATAGTGCCCCATCATTGGTGTCAGTGGGAGGAATAGTGCCCCATCATTGGTGTCAGTGGGAGGAATAGTGCCCCATCATTGGTGTCAGTGGGAGGAATAGTGTCCCATCATTGGTGTCAGTGGGAGGAATAGTGCCCCATCATTGGTATCAGTGGAAGGAATAGTGCCGCCTGGAGACGGATAGAAGAGCGGTGTCTCGGTTCCTAAGACCAACGGAAATGTGTTTGCCGATGGTCTTAGGCAACCCCTGTGGGGTTGCGACCCACAGATTGAGAACCGCTTCTTTAGATGATCTTAAGTTGGCCAGTCCACCAAAAAAATTTAAATTTCTGGTACACATCAGGCACGTGGAATCTGTGAATCTCTTTTTAACATCTTCCAGATCTCTGGAGGAGAGATCTACGTACCTGAGCCTAAGGTTTGCTGAGCTGCGGCTATTTCCAGGGTGGTTTGTTCAGTTATATTACATTAGGCAGTAGACGATATGGGATTCCATGGAGAGTGATGCTATTGCCTGGACCTCCAGGTCTCATCATTGGCGCCACTATAGGAAGTCACCCTCGAACAACATATATATTTTTTTCGGGTAGATCCTTTAACCATTTCAATACCGGGCAATTTTACACCTTCCTCCCCAGGCCATTTTTCAGGTTTCAGCGCTCTCACACTTTGAATGACAATTGCGCGGTCATACAACATTGTACCCAAACTAAAATGTTATCATTTTCTTCACACAACTAGAGCTTTCTTTTGGTGGTATTTAATCACTGCTGGGGTTTTTATTTTTTGCTAAATTAACAAAAAAAATACCAAACATTTTGAAAAAACAGCACCTTTTTCTTTGTTTCTGTTATAAAAGTTTGCAAATAAATAATTGTTCTTCATAAATTTAGGCCGAGAAGTATTCTGCTACATGTCTTTGGTGAAAATAACCCAAATTAGGATGTATTTTTTAGTTTGTAGGAAAGTTATAGAGTTCACAAACTATGGTATAGATCTGAATATTGATCAATCCTGAAGTACTGACAGCCAATCTAATTTCTTGAGGTCCAAGAATGTCAGAACAGTACAGATATCCCCCAAATGTCAGAACAGTACAGATATCCCCCAAATGTCAGAACAGTACAGATATCCCCCAAATGTCAGGACAGTACAGATATCCCCCAAATGTCAGAACAGTACAGATATCCCCCAAATGTCAGGACAGTACAGATATCCCCCAAATGTCAGGACAGTACAGATATCCCCCCAAATGTCAGGACAGTACAGATATCCCCCAAATGTCAGGACAGTACAGATATCCCCCAAATGTCAGAACAGTACAGATATCCCCCAAATGTCAGGACGGTACAGATATCCCCCAAATGTCAGGACGGTACAGATATCCCCAAATGTCAGAACAGTACAGATATCCCCCAAATGTCAGAACAGAACAGATATCCCCCAAATGTTGGAACAGTACAGATATCCCCCCAAACGTCAGAACAGTACAGATATCCCCCAAATGTCAGGACAGTACAGATATCCCCCCAAATGTCAGAACAGTACAGATATCCCCCAAATGTCAGAACAGTACAGATATCCCCCAAATGTCAGGACAGTACAGATATCCCCCAAATGTCAGAACAGTACAGATATCCCCCAAATGTCAGGACAGTACAGATATCCCCCAAATGTCAGAACAGTACAGATATCCTCCAAATGTCAGAACAGTACAGATATCCCCCAAATGTCAGAACAGTACAGATATCCCCCAAATGTCAGGACAGTACAGAGATCCCCCAAATGTCAGGAGAGTACAGATATCCCCCCAAATGTCAGAACAGTACAGATATCCCCCCAAATGTCAGGACAGTACAGATATCCCCCAAATGACCCCTTTTTGCAGGGTAGACAGTCCGACGTATTTCATAAGAGGCATGGCGAGTTTTTTGAAGTTCTATTTTTTTTTTACATAATTTCTTGGAATTTGGTATTGTTACATACTCTCACCAGTGCAGTACAGTGATTTGGCCACGGCTAATCACATGACACAGCTGGGGTGTGATTGGCCCAGCTTGTGCATGTGATCGCTGTGACCAATCACAGCTAGACACACTAGTATACGACTGTCATGTGACCTGCTGTGATTGGTCAAAGCAGGTCACATGGTACAGGCAACAGGGCCGGTACTCAGATCTGTCATCGGCCGTGTCCGAGGTACAAGGCCGGTGACAGATCGCGCCGCTGCGTGGCTCTTCAGGAGTGCAAACTGCGCATGCCCGAAAGGACGCCATATGGTGTCCACCCGGAACGCTAAGGGATTTTGCCAGCCGCCAATCGGCCATTGGCCGGGCAGCTAGAGGTTAACTAAGACGTAATCGCTTTCAAATGACCAAAATAACGAAATTGGTTTCTCTTGTGTGATAATAATTATTTCAATGTCTTTAGGTGGATGTTGGAAGGACTCATCGAAATCCATCTCAGAACCAAGTGGAGGCAGATGTCATTGTACACTCTGACTTCTCCGCCTCCGAGCGTAGCGGACGTTGTGCTGGGCTGGACTCAGAAGAAGAGGAAGAAGAAATTAGTTTGGATCATGACAAAGGCCCCGCTGAGTGTTTGACTCCAACCTCTAACTCTCACACGCAACCGGTGGCAACTGAAAGCGAGAGCCAAGACTGGAGCCATCAGCCACTGGTGGCCATCAGTACAGAACACACGATAAACATCGTGGCCACAAAGACCCCACACCTTGCCAATGGCATCCCCAGGAATGGGGACTCTCAGGACAATCAGACTGTCGCTGGCTCACCTTTCACTGTAGATGGTGGGGATTCATGTTCAGAAGATGTTCCCCTTTATTCAAGAGCTCAGCAAGAATTGCCTCTAAGCAATACACCTGTCCTACCACACGTAATGAACTCAGAGGAGACCGTGCACTGAACTGGGACCTGGAGAACTAGAGAAGATCCACACGCCAGATCTACAGGTTTTACAGTCAGATGCATTTTTTTTTCTGGTATCAAAGATTTGGGAAGAAGACTCATCGCTGCAAGGGTGTCCCTCCAGTGCAGGTGTTACGGTGTGGACAATTGGAAAATCTAAGCAACACTTTGACTATTCAGCCATTTTGGGCAACGAAAACTCGCTCTGACTTAGATGACCTTACAAAACAGCCTTACAAAGCATTGAGTCTCACGATGGGCCAGCAAGTCCTAGGAGGGGCAACAACTAGAAGTAGCAATCATGAAAAGGAATAGTAGCAGCTGCAGCATCCAAATGTTAATAAATGCACCATAAGAACCACCTGCAGGATTGTTTGAACCCTGTACACGTTATACAAGCCACCTAAAACCACTTGAGATGGGTCAAAATACTTCTAATGGAAAGCCATTAGAAGAGGTCATTTATTTGGATTTGGATGGTGCTTTAAGATGCTTTGGGAGAACCTGGAATATTACGGAGACGCAGATCGATCTGACAGGTCCTCTGCTGGTAAGATCCGGGTTTATGGAGGTCGTTAGTGCGGCGGAATAATCCTGTTAGAAGTGAATAGAACACCATGAGAACAGTGTGAAAACCCTAAATGCTGTCAGCAGGACCATAGATGGAGGAAGGTTGAGAGTTCGCATCAGACGGTTGTTGCCGAGTTTCTGAAATTAAAAGGGGGTTTTATGCCGGTTGGTTGCCAAGGCATTCTCCTCCACGGGCTCCGGGATTGATGAATGCAACTGTGACTCCTCGTCACCACAACTGTGCCGGGAGGTCAGAGGAGGAACTGAACTACCTTCTTTGGCCGGGGAAGTGCTAGTCACAAGGAAGTCTTCTCATGATTAGAGATGTGCGTGATGCAGAAATGTGTTTCATTTCAGTTTGGATTCCTTCATTACGAAAATAATTTTGTTTTGTCATATCCGCTATGTTACAATGATTCCATTTTGGAATTAGTTTCATATGTTTTTATTTTCAAATCGATTTGAATTTTGGAAGGCGGCTATATTCGTTCTATTTTATTCTGTTCTTTTCCATCCTAATCTATTCCATGTTGTTTTTTTTGTTCTATTCTTTATTATTCTATTCTACTCTTGTCTATTCTTTACTATTCTATTCTACTCTATTCTAGTCTTCTATTTTCTATTATAATTTATTCTTTTATTTTCTAATATAATTTATTCTTTTATTTTCTAATATAATTTAGTAATTTATTTTCTATTCTCCTTTATTCTGTTTTTAATTTTCTGTTGTATTCTTTTATTCTAGTTTATAGTTTTCTATTCTATTATTTTCTGTTGTATTATGTTCTATTCCTTTATTTTCTATTCTATTCTGTTGTATTCTATTATATTCTTTTCTATTCTGTTCTATTTCCTATTCCATTCTGTTCCATTCTCCTTTATTCTATTTTTTTTTATTTTCTGTTGTATTCTTTTATTCTAGTTTATAGTTTTCTATTCTATTATTTTCTGTTGTATTATGTTCTATTCCTTTATTTTCTATTCTATTCTGTTGTATTCTATTATATTCTTTTCTATTCTGTTCTATTCCCTATTCCATTCTGTTCTATTCTCCTTTATTCTATATTTTTTTTTATTTTCTGTTATTTTTTTTATTCTAGTTTATAGGTTTCTATTCTATTATTTTCTGTTGTATTACATTCTATTCCTTTTATTTTCTATTCTATTTTGTTGTATTGTATTATATTCTTTTCTATTCTGTTCTGTTCTATTCCCTATTCCATTCTGTTCTATTCTCCTTTATTCTTTTTTTTTTTTATTTTCTGTTATTTTTTTTATTCTAGTTTATAGTTTTCTATTCTATAATTTTCTGTTGTATTATATTCTATTCCTTTATTTTCCATTATATTCTGTTGTATTCTATTATATTCTTTTCTATTCTGTTCTATTCCCTATTCCATTCTGTTCTATTCTCCTTTATTCTATTTTTTTTTTATTTTCTGTTATATTTTTTATTCTAGTTTATAGTTTTCTATTCTATTATTTTCTGTTGTATTATATTCTATTCCTTTATGTTCTATTCTATTGTACTCTATTATATTCTTTTCCATTCTGTTCTATTACCTATTCCATTCTGTTCTATTCTCCTTTATTCTATTTTTTTTATTTTCTGTTATTTTTTTTATTCTAGTTTATAGTTTTCTATTCTATTATTTTCTGTTGTATTATATTCTTTTTATTTTCTATTCTATTCTGTTTTATTGTATTCTATTCTTTTCGATTCTGTTCTATTCCCTATTCCATTCTGCTCTATTCTCCTTTATTCTATTTTTTTATTTTCTGTTATATTATTTTTTATTCTAGGTTTTTGTTTTCTATTCTATTCTTTTGTTTTATTATATTCCATTCCTTTAGTTTCTATTCTATTCTGTTTTATGCTATTTTATTCTTTTGTGTTCTGTTCTATTCTCCTTCATTCTATTTTTTTATTTTCTGTTATTTTTTTTATTCTAGTTTATAGTTTTCTATTCTATTATTTTCTGTTGTATTATATTCTATTCCTTTATTTTATATTCTATTCTGTTGTATTCTATTATATTCTTTTCTATTCTGTTCTATTACCTATTCCATTCTGTTCTATTCTCCTTTATTCTATTTTTTTTTATTTTCTGTTATTTTTTTAATTCTAGTTTATAGTTTTCTATTCTATTATTTTCGGTTGTATTATATTATATTCCTTTTATTTTCTATTCTATTCTGTTTTATTGTATTATATTATTTTCTATTCTGTTCTATTCCCTATTCCATTCTGCTCTATTCTCCTTTATTCAATTTTTTTTATTTTCTGTTATATTATTTTTTATTCTAGGTTTTTGTTTTCTATTCTATTCTTTTGTTTTATTATATTCCATTCCTTTAATTTCTATTCTATTCTGTTTTGTGCTATTTTATTCTTTTCTGTTCTGTTCTATTCTCCTTCATTCTATTTTTTTATTTTCTGTTCTATTCTTTTTTATTCTAGTCTATTGTTCTCTATTCTATTCGTTTATGTTTTATTATATTCCTTTATTTTCTATCTTATTCTTCTCTATTCTATTCTGTTCTATTCATTTTCAAATTTGAAGAGTTTATTTATAATTTTTTTGGGGATTAGTTGGAATTCTTTACTATTGTAATTAGAACATTCGGATGCATCCAAACCTCAGAATAACAAACATTTTGAAGGAATTTAAATCCATAACCAAACAAATTGCACATGTCTACTCATGATAAAACCTGATAACTGATGTTAACCAGGAGTAGGAGGCTTCCCTGGTGACCAGGGGTTTGCAACTCCTTGACTACCCAGAGTGCCCTAGGGCTACTAAGCTAAATTCCTCATGCTGTCACTTTGAGCTAGGAGCATTCTTTAAATGATCTGGGCCTGGATGCAAGACTATTATTCCACATGGGTAGTGTAAGAATATCAAGCAAAATCCCATTCATTTCAATGGCCCTGTTCACACTCAAATGTGAACAGGGGCCATTGAAACAAATCGGATTTTGCTTGCCCTTCGTAGCTTTGTGGGCAGATGGTGAATAATTGAAACTACTTTACGGCCTCCACATGTGGACTTAGAGGAAGGTTGGCTTCAGATGGCCTCCACTCCATTCACACCTGAGCGTTTTGTTGCTTGAAGATGCTCAACAAGCCATTCATTTCAATGGCCCTTCTTCACACTCAAATGTGAACAGTGGCCATTGAAACGAAAAGGATTTTGCTTGTTGAGCTTCAAGCTACAGAACACTCAACCTTCTTCAACACATGGATTGTGTGGTGGTACCTCTCTTAGCACAGGAGTTGATAGCCCCCAGGCCTTTCCTAGCCTTGTGGGCAGATGTTAACTAATTGAAACTATTTTACGGCCTCCACATATGGTTCTATGGGTAGGTTGGCTTCAGATGGCCTCCATTCAATTCACACCTGAGCATTTTGTAGCTTGAAGACACTCAACAAGCAAAATCCTATTCATTTCAATGGCCACTGTTCACACTCCAATGTGAACAGGGGCCATTGAAACAAATGGGATTTTGCTTGCCCTTCCTAGCCTTTTGGGCAGATGGTAAATATTTAAAACTACTTTACGACCTCCACATGTGGTCCTATGGGTATGGCCTCCACTCAATTCACACCTGAGCATTTTGTAGCTTGAAGAGGCTCGATAAGCAAAATCCCATTTAAATAATTGATTAATCCAATGTTAAATAATTGAAACTACTTTATGGCCTCCACATATGGTCCTATGGGTAGGTGGGCTTCAGATAGCCTCCACTCAATTCACACCTGAGCATTTTGTATGAATCCCATTCATTTCAATGGCAACTGTCCACACTCAAATGTGAACAGGGCCATTGAAACTAAAAGGATTTTTCTTGTTGGGCATCTTCGAGCTTTTAGCTACAGAACACTCAACCTTCTTCAATGCATGGATTATGTGGAGGCACCTCTCTTAGCACAGGGGTTGGTAGGCCCAAGGCCTTTCCTAGCCTTGTGGGCAGATGGTAAATAACTGAAACTACTTTATGACCTCCACATGTGGTCCTATGGGTAGGTTGGCTTCAGATGGCCTCCACTCAATTCACACCTGAGCATTTTGTATGAATCCCATTCATTTCAATGGCAACTGTCCACACTCAAATGTGAACAGGGCCATTGAAACGAAAAGGATTTTTCTTGTTGGGCATCTTCGAGCTTTTAGCTACAGAATGCTTAACCTTCATGGATTGTGTGGAGGCACCTCTCTTAGCACAGGAGTTGGTAGCCCCCAGGCCCTTCCTAGCCTTGTGGGCAGATGGTAAATAATTGAAACTACTTTACGACCTCCACATATGGTCCTATGGGCAGGTTGGCTTGATATAGCCTCCACTCAATTCACACCTGAGCATTTTGTATGAATCCCATTCATTTCAATGGCCACTGTCCACACTCAAATGTGGACAGGGCCATTGAAACAAAAATGATTTTGCTTGTTGAGCATCTTCGAGCTTCAAGCTACAGAATGCTCAACCTTCTTCAACACATGGATTGTGTGGAGGCACCTCTCTTAGCACAGGAGTTGATAGCCCCCAGGCATTTCCTAGCCTTGTGGGCAGATGGTAAATAACTGAAACTACTTTATGACCTCCACATATGGTCCTATGGGTAGGTTGGCTTCAGATGGCCTCCACTCCATTCACACCTGAGACAAAAAGGATTTTTCTTGTTGGGCATCTTCGAGCTTTTAGCTACAGAATGCTCAACCTTCATGGATTGTGTGGAGGCACCTCTCTTAGCACAGGAGTTGGTAGCCCCCAGGCCTTTCCTAGCCTTGTGGGCAGATGGTAAATAATTGAAACTACTTTATGACCTCCACATATGGTTCTATGGGTAGGTTGGCTTCAGATGGCCTCCACTCAATTCACACCTGAGCATTTTGTATGAATCCCATTCATTTCAGTGGCCACTGTCCACACTCAAATGTGGACAGGGCCATTGAAACGAAAAGGATTTTTCTTGTTGGGCATCTTCGAGCTTTTAGCTACAGAATGCTCAACCTTCATGGATTGTGTAGAGGCACCTCTCTTAGCACAGGAGTTGATAGCCCCCAGGCCTTTCCTAGCCTCGTGGGCAGATGTTAAATAATTGAAACTACTTTACGACCTCCACATATGGTCCTATGGGTAGGTTGGCTTCAGATGGCCTCCACTCCATCCACTCCTGTAACAAAAAGGATTTTTCTTGTTGGGCATCGTCGAGCTTTTAGCTACAGAATGCTCAACCTTCTTCAACACATGGATTGTGTGGAGGCACCTCTCTTAGCACAGGAGTTGGTAGCCCCAGGCCCTTCCTAGCCTTGTGGACAAATGGTAAATATCTGAAACCACTTTAAGGCATATCCTAACCTCAACTAAAATGAGCTCTGGATAGAGGCAAGTACACCCTATAGAAGAATATGCTTTGTTCATTTTTTCCTCCTGGAGGTTTACAACCACTTGAAGTTTAAACCACTTACAATGGAAGACTATTCAGTATTACTGTTGAAGGGTCGGAGAGTGCACCCTTTGTGCGAGGCTTGAGTTCTCCAGCGCATTTAGGTCAGGCTGAAATCACCAAACAAGTTGCCTTTATGCACTTTCAGGTGCAAAAAAAAAAAAAAAAGAAAATCGCAGTTCTATGTAATGTATTTTCCGAATGCACTGACAGTGCTCTATGAATTGTATACATAGTAAACCTACTGGAACATTGTGGCCACACCACTGCAAAGACCAATGCCTCACTGGCCTCATTAGCCATCGGGCGTATCCTCCGTTTCTTTGAAGCTTTGATTCCGAGGTCCCGTTACACATTAGCCCGGAGGTCTTATGTCCGTTCATTGCCCTAGGCTTCTTTACATTCCTTTTTTTTTGTCCAGGGATTTATCATGTGTTTGAGGGCAATAGAAACTCCCATTATATTCATAACGGCTGACCATTGGCAGCATTATGATGTCATCGGGTTTCAGCCCTCTGATTGGTCACAGGCTTGGTACTTTTTTTTTTTTTTAATACTGCATGACAACTGAAGACTTATGGACGGTGCTACACAATACCCTTCTGTGTTAATGTTCCCATTTGTATGCACTCTGTGAGTGCCTCACGACCACTACAAAACCTTGTATTTTTTTTTAAGTTGTAGATCATTAGCACCCTCCCGTTTTTATTGAGGTTTGTATATTTCATGCGCATCCTTTTCTCTGTTACAGACATCTCCTAGTGTAAGTGGGGTTTTTTTTTGTCAATTTTTTTTATGCCTATTGAACTGCAGTCTTTTTATTATTTGGTCGGACTTCTACTCCTAGCTGAGAATTCATGCTCAATATAGGAGAATGGCCACGATCCCAATAAAACAGTGGCCTGCATCCACCAAAGGTCAAACAAATAAACACATTTTAAAAGGCATTATCAGTGTTTAATAATCATTTGATTAATCAGTCTGAATATTGTTTATAACCTTTATTATTCAATGCAGGGAATAAATACAAATGAATGGGATCACTAAAAGCAGATTTGGTCGAATTATTGGCGATAAGTTCATTGTGTGTCTTCTCATTGTTTTGGTCGTCTTTCCATGGGCAGAGGTCTCTTACCTTATCAAATCATTAACACAACAAAAATTGGTGCACACTAGAAAAATGGTATCGCGTGTTCACCTAGGCCACATGCAAGCTTTTTTTTCTCAGAAATTAGGTGCAGGAACTCAACCATGTCCCTCCAAAACAACCCCCCTCCCCCCACACGCACACCCGCCAAGTGGCATCAAATAGTAGGTGTGGACAAATTTCACTAACAGTAGGAGGTAGGTAGTAGGTCTTAAAGGGGCATTAAATTTGTGGAGTGCATTACATTTAGAGTGCAGAGTTCAGGGGTGTGCTACATACAGAGTGCAGAGTTCAGGGGTGCATTACAGAGTGCAGAGGTCAGGGGTGCATTACAGAGTGCAGAGGTCACGGGGGTACTACATACAGAGTGCAGAGTTCAGGGGTGCATTACAGAGTGCAGAGGTCAGGGGGGTACTACATACAGAGTGCAGAGTTCAGGGGTGCATTACAGACTGCAGAGGTCAGGGGTGCATTACAGAGTGCAGAGGTCACGGGGGGTACTACATACAGAGTGCAGAGTTCAGGGGTGCATTACAGAGTGCAGAGGTCAGGGGTGTGCTACATAGAGAGTGCAGAGTTCAGGGCTGTGCTACATACAGAGTGCAGAGTTCAGGGGTGCATTACAGAGTGCAGAGGTCAGGGGTGTACTACATAGAGAGTGCAGAGTTCAGGGCTGTGCTACATACAGAGAGCAGAGTTCAGGGGTGTGCAACATGCAGAGTTCAGGGGTGTGCAACATACAGAGTGCAGAGTTCAGGGGTACATTACATACAGAGTGCAGAGGTCAGGGGTACATTAAATACAGAGTGCAGAGTTCAGGGGTACATTACATACAGAGTGCAGAGTTCAGGGGTACATTACATACAGAGTGCAGAGGTCAGGGGTACATTACATACAGAGTGCAGAGGTCAGGGGTGCATTACATACAGAGTGCAGAGGTCAGGGGTGCATTACATACAGAGTGCAGAATTCATGGGTGGGTGTGCTACATACAGAGTGTACAGTTTAGGGGCGCATTACATACAGACTGCAGATTTTAAGGGTTCATTACATACAGAGTGCAGAGTTCAGGAGTGCTGTACATACAGAGTGCAGAGTTCATGGATATGCAACACAAAGAGTGTAGAGTTCAGGGGTGTATTACATACAGAGTGCAGAGTTTAGGGGCGCATTACATACAGAGTGCAGATTTTAAGGGTTCATTACATACAGAGTGCAGAGTTCATGGATATGCAACACAAAGAGTGCAGAGTTTAGGGGTTAATTACACACAGAGTGCAGAGTTCAGGAGTGCGTTACATACAGAGTGCAGAATGCAGGGGTGTACTACATACAAAGTGCAGAGTTCAAGGCTATGTTACATACATTGTGCAGAATTTATGGGCGTGCTACATACAGAGTGCAGAATTTATGGGAGTGCTACATACAGAATGCAACGTTTAGGGGTGTACTCATACAGAATGCAGCGTTTAGGGGTGCATTACATAGAGTGCAGAGTTCACGCTAATATCAGAGGGCTAATAAGCTGGCCAAAGCAATGCCTGTTTCCACTTCCTTCATGCATAATATGCATTTTGTCTGTTATGTGTTACCCCTCAGAGTATTTTGGTTTCACATTTGAAGCCTTGAAAATCCAACTGGTTTTCCATTAGTAATTTTCCATATAATATACCAGTGATCTCCAAACTGCGGTCCATGGGCCAGATATGGCCCTTTGCTTACCTTTATCCAGCCCTTGGGGCACTATGCCTCCCACTGAGACAGTGGAGTACCATCCCTTCCACTGACACAAACAGTGAGGCATAATTTCCCCCACTGACACAAATGATGGGGCACATTTCCTCCCACCTACACCAACAGGGCATGATTCCTCCCACTGACATCAAAGATGGAGCACCATTTTTTCCACTGACACTAACGATGGGGTGCCATTGCTACCACTGACATCAGCAATGGGGCACTATTCCTCCCACTGACACCAGTGATGGGGCACTATTCCTCCCACTGACACCAATGATGGGGCACTATTCCTCCCACTGACACCAGTGATGGGGCACTATTCCTCCCACTGACACCAGTGATGGGGTACTATTCCTCCCACCAATACAAATGATGGGGCAGTATTCCTCCCATCAATACCAATGATGGGGCACTATTCCTCCTACTGACACCAATGATGGGGCACTTTTCCTCCTACTGACACCAATGATGGGGCACTATTCCTCCCACTGATACCAATGATGGGGCACTATTCCTCCCACTGACACCAATGATGGGGCACTATTCCTCCCACTGATACCAATGATGAGGCACTATTCCTCCCACTGACGCCAATGATGGGGCACTATTCCTCCCACTGACACCAATGATGGGGCACTATTCCTCCCACCGACACCAGTGATGGGGCACTATTCCTCCCACCAATACAAATGATGGGGCACTATTCCTCCCACTGACATCAAAGATGGAGCACCATTGCTCCCACTGACACCAGCAATTGGGCACCATTGCTCCCACTGACACCAGCAATGGGGCACTATTCCTCCCACTGACACCAGTGATGGGGCACTATTCCTCCCACTGACACCAGTGATGGGACACTATTCCTCCCACTGACACCAGTGATGGGGCACTATTCCTCCCACTGACACCAATGATGGGGCACTATTCCTCCCACCAATACAAATGATGGGGCACTATTCCTCCCACTGACACCAATGATGGGACACTATTCCTCCCACTGACACCAATGATGGGGCACTATTCCTTCCACTGACACTAATGACGGGGCACCAGTCCTCCCATTAATACCAAGGATGGGCCACTATTCCACCTACTGATCACCAAGCCTAGGGCATCATCTACTCCTGCTCACCACAGACTATCTCTCCTAAAGTCCAAAGAACAGTAAACTGGCCATTTTTTTAGGAAGTTTGGAGACTGTAAAAGCAATGCTGGAGAAAGCTAAAGCGCGCCCATGATGGTAAAGTTCTGAGGATGGATGAAGAGCAGTTGCAAAATGCAAAACCGCAAGAGCCAATCAGGTTTCTTATCTCACTGACCTGATCACAATCAACCGGAGTCTGATAAGTTGCCCTGGGATATGGAATGTATGCCATGCACCCCTGAAAGGGGTGATGGGCTTTGCTGTGGAACGGCTCCCAGGTTGACAAGTTTGACAATCCCAGAAGCTAGTTGGATTGTGGACCATCTGGGGCTGTGGAACGGCTCCCAGGTTGTGGCCCTCAGACCGCCCACGCAGACAGCAGCTGACCAGAAAAAGAACCAGAACCCAGTACCAAAGACCAAATCGCCAAACATTTTCTAAAATAAGTACAGGTCTGGGCAGGCAGCGGACAAGCAGTGACAGATAGAGGGCTTGTATCATTCTACTGACAAGTTTCACAATGTCAGAAGCTAGTTGGATTGTGGACCCTCTGGGGTCAACTGCACTGAAACTTGAGGACACTGAAACTTGAAGACACTGGGGGACACGGGGTCATCAGAGACATAGAGGTGTACAGAGGTCAATGGGAGCACTGAGATGCTGGGGTCACAGGAACTTGAGGGGTGAGCATCTCTTGCAGCACTGGGGTGCTGGGAACGCAGAAGTGAGGGAATAACTGAGTCTCTGGAGGCACTGAGGTGCAGGGATTGCTGAAGGCACTGGGGAACACTGGAACTAAGACCTGGAAATTGGGGTCATACATAAATACTACAATAGGATTGTTCTGTCTCTCCAATCTAAGCATTGATAGTGTGATCTCTGTAACTTACAGTTGTGATGAGATAGCGATAGCTCCAATCTTAGTTGAATATCACAGGCTGTGACTCAATCCAGAAGACATCTTGTAGATCTTGTGAAGTTTATTCCATAAACTGAGAGAATCTTACAACAATGAACATCTGATAGGTCAAAAGATCATCATGTGATCTGCTTCATGACACGAGGCTTGAAGCTGAAATGTATTACTGGGAAAAAGGGTGGGGCTATCTATACAGCATGAACTAAACCAGAGGAAAGGGAGGAGCAGAGACAAAATACAAAGAACACTTAAAGGTATATGACAGTCATGTGACACATGACAAGGATCCTAGGAGTATGTCCTGTTGCTCAAGCACTGGATGGACCAGTTTAAAAATGGAGGTAGGTTGGGAGGCTGGACAGGAATTGGCCATATTAATCAGCAGGTGAGATGTGGTGAGGCCAATAGATTCCGGTCATAGGCAGCAAGGAGGTAATACCAGAATATGTTTGTGGAACTACAAGAGACAGAGCAGCCTTCCACGTTTGTGAACCACAAGTGGCAGAATAGCCCCACTGCTGGTCTGTGGAACCGCAAGTGCAAGATCAGCTGCAAAGCTGACCTGCGACAATCTGCGTTCAGAGACTGAAGTTGGGTATCTGCCTAATTTATTTTGTGGCAGTGGAATGTCTGCCACTTTATTGTCTACCCTACACACAGGGCAGCTGTTAGAAACCATGGGGCCCCATACAGCCAACCTGATAGGGCCCCCCTAAAAAAAACAGTTTACTAGGCTTCAGTTAAGAATGAACACAGCGAGTGACCGGTCTTGATCACTCATTGTGTTCATTCAGGAAAGAAAAGGGGCTAGCAAATGTGACATATTTACTGGACCTTTCTCCCGCTCTCCATCCTGAAGGATCCTATTGTGTGTTTGCAGCTGCTGGTGGAAAGGAGGGAGGCCGGCAGCACTGTGGGGGTGGGGGGCACACAGGGGGACCTGGGCAGCAGGGGAGGGTGATGGGTACAGATTTGATCTGATGCATGGCTCTCCCTGCAGCAATTACTGGAACTGATCCCCTGTATGGCTCTCCCTGCAGCAACTGAAAGCCAGTGGGAGTGAGAAGAGAAGAAGCCAGCTTTCAGCTGCTGTAGAGAGATAATAATAGCAGTGTGGTGAAAAAAGTGAATAAAGCTGAAAATCCTTCTATTAGCTTTTATTTCCATCCACACAAATGCATTGGGAACACGACACATTCTATTCCAAATCACAACATGAAGAAAAATACATCAAATTTGTGTTGTTCCTTTAAAAAAATTGAAGAAAAGTGAATATTAGACGATTCAAAAAAATCGCAGTGTTTGTATTCTTCTTTACAAACTCAAACATTCACTATATAAACTGAGAAATGTTTGAAGATTTTGCTTTCCTTTGAATGACTTCATGAATATTTGGTTGTAGTCGCACTGTTTCTGAGAACTGCTGTACATCTGTGTTGCATGGAGTCACCCAACTTCTGGCCCCTGTGATCAGGTATTCCAGCCCAGGATGATTGGACCACATTCCACAGTTCTTCTCTATTTCTTGGTTTTGCCTCAGAAACGTCATTTTTGATGTCACCCCACAAGTTTTCTATTGGATTAAGATCCGGGGATTGGGCTGGCCACTCCGTAACGTCCATCTTGTTGGTCTGGAACCAAGATGTTGCACGTTTACTGGTGTGTTTGGGGTCGTTGTCTTGTTGGAACACCCATTTCAAGGGCATTTCCTCTTCAGCATAAGGCAGCATGACCTCTTCAAGTATTCTGATGGATTCAAACTGATCCATGATCCCTGGTATGCGATAAATAGGCCCAACACCGTAGTATGAGAAACATCCCCATATCATGATGCTTGCACCACCATGCTTCACGGTCTTCACAGTGTACTGTGGCTTGAATTCAGTGTTTGGGGGTCGTCTGACAAACCGTCTCCGCCCACTAGACCCAAAAAGAACAATCTTACTTTCATCAGTCCACAAAATGTTGCGCCATTTCTCTTTAGGCCAGTCAATGTGCTCTTTGGCAAATTGTAACCTCTTCAGCACATGTCTTTTTCCCAACAGTGGGACTTTGCGGGGGCTTCTTGCAGATAGCTTGGCTTCACATCGGCGTCTTCTAATTGTAACAGTCCTCACAGGGAACGTCACACCTTCTTTCATCTTCCTGGAGCTGATTGTTGGCTGAGTCCGCGCCATTTTGGCTATTCTTCTATCCATTCCAATGGTAGTTTTTCGCTTTCTTCCGCGTCTTTCAGGTTTTGGTTGCCATTTTAAAGCATTTGTGATCATTTTAGCTGAGCAGCCGATCATTTTCTGCACTTCTTTATATGTTTTCCCCTCTCCAATCAACTTTTTAATCAAGGTACGCCGTTCTTCTGAACAATGTCTGGAACGACCCATTTTCCTCAGAATTTCAGAGAGAAATGCACTGTAACCAGCATGTACAACATTTGCTGCCTTCCTTCCTTAAATAAGGGCAATAATTGCCACCTGTTTTTCAAAGAATGAATGACCTCACTAATAGAACTCCACACGGCTATTATTTTGAACACGCCCCTTTCAATGAGTGATTCAATGACACAGAATCAGCAGCATGCATGTCATGACTGTTGGGTCTGTTGGATTTCTATTACTCTACTACACCTGCTAGGAAATTATTTGCCATGTAGAAATATCATTTCTACCAAAAACAGTGATTGATCCGGTTAGTGATGTCTGACTGCTAATATTTTGAACACAACTGTACATAGTTAGTCTGGCTGAAAAAAGACAAAAGTCCATCCAGTTCAACCATTAAATTTTTTTTTATAATCCTACACCCCCACAGTTGATCCAGAGGAAGGCAAAAAATCCCAGCAAAGCATGATCCAATTTGCTCCTGCAGGGAAAAAAATTCCTTCCTGATCCCCCGAGAGGTGATCAGATATTCCCTGGATCAACTTATGCTGATCAGCCAACGTTTTCCCGGAAACTCTATACACCTCTATAACCTTTGATACTGGACCTCGCGACACGGCGAATAAATCGGCGACTTCAGTCACAGAGGCGCCAGCTAAGTGGCACCAACAATTTGCCCTCTTTGAAGCTCAGTAAGCTCTGACATGACACCGTATTACTAGCAGCGAGGCTTCCCACCTGTTAGCTAGGTGTCTCATCACACAGCAGAAGCAAAAGAGTGTTACATCACTTCCGCTTTCGACGCCAAGCACGCTGTCACTTTCATACCTGCAAACAGGGGCGGACTGACAACTCATGGGGCCCCCAGGCAATAGGGGATCATGGGGCCCCTGTGTCCTTGCCCAAACTCAAAAAAGCCTATGAAAAAAGTACCAGGGGCATCTCATGGGGCCCCCTACTGACCCCGGGCCCTCGGGCAGTGCCCGAGTTTCCAAATGGTCAGTCCGCCCCTGCCTGCAAATCATGTGGTGTTTCCATTTTTTTGTCTAACCCCTATATAGTATATATAAAAAAAAAGTATCGAAAACCGCCACTAGGTGGTGACATCAGGGGGCGAAAGGCACATCTGGGGAAAGCGTTGGAATTTTACAGACTTCCCCATTTAATTTATTTGTTTTCACACACCTTGCACCCAGGAGATTTGAAGTCATTTGCAGCTCGAATTCTATTCCGCTAATTACGCACAACGCTCAGGTGAAATCTGACTGATTAGCGGATTTTATTGATGCCGGGAACTGACACGAGCGCCTCTGCAAATCAATCTTCATTACCATGGAAAAACATTGTGCGTGGAAGTCGATGGGCTCTTGTAAGGGTGACCCCTGTTTATACAAAGGACAATCTGAAGCAGGGGTGGACTGACAACTCATGGGGCCCCCGGGCAATAGGGGATCATGGGGCCCCTGTGTCCTTGCCCAAACTCAAAAAAGCCTATGAAAAAGGTACCAGGGGCATCTCATGGGGCCCCCTACTGACCCCGGGCCCTCGGGCAGTGCCCAAGTTTCCAAATGGTCAGTCCGCCCCTGATCTGAAGGTTGTCATAGTGAGGTGTTCCAAAAAAAGGAGTCATTTGGGGGGGGGGGTGTTAATGTCCTGGCATTTTTATTTGATATGTTTTATATTAGTAAGTAAAGGAAACTTTTTTTACGCCTCTTTTACACGGGCGTTCCATATGTCCGTTTTTCATCTGTCAATTTGAAAAACAGAAACCCATGTATTTCTATGGACTATCGGATGTAAACGGATGGTCATCTGTTTACATCCATTAATGTCTGCATCTGTTCACATCTGTTTTTTTGAACGGAAGAAAACCCTAATTTTTCTTGCGTTAAAAAAAATGTAACGGACGAAAAATGGATTTAAACGGACAAAAAAACAGATGTAGATGGATGAAAAAAGATATGTAAACGGACGGAAAACAGATGAAAAACAGATGTAAACTGATGAAATATGGATGAAAAACTGATGAATAATGGATGTAAACGGACAAAAACAGATGTAGATGGAAAAAAAAGAGATGTAAACGGACGTAAAAAGGATGAAAACAGATGAAAAGTAGATGAAAGAGGATGAAAACAGATGTAAACTGATGAAAAACGGATGTAAACGGATGTAGATTGACAAAAAAAGAGGCGTAAATGGACGGAAAACAGATGTAAACTGATGAAAAACCGATGAAAAGTGGATGAATAACTGATGTAAACTGATGAAAACAGATTTAAATGGACAAAAACAGATGTAAAGGGATGTAAATGGACAAAAAAAAGATGTAAACGGTTGAAAAACTGATGAAAATGGATGTAAACTGATGAAAAACAGATGTAAACGGACAAAAAAGAGATGAAAACTGATGAAAAGCGGATAAAAACATGGATGTAAACTGATGAAAAACAAATGAATAACGGATGTAAACTGATGAAAAACGGATGTAAACGGAGAAAAACGGATGTAAAGTGATGTAAATGGACAAAAAAAAGAGATGTAAACGGACGAAAAATTGATGTAAATTGATGAAAAACTGATGTGAACTGATGAAAAACTGATGTGAACTGATGAAAAACTAATGTAAACAGACAAAAACGGAAGTAAACGGATGTAAACAGACAAAAACGGCTGAAAACGGATGTAAACGGATGAAAAACTGATGTAAACTGATGAGAAACGGATGTAAACGGATGAAAAACTGATGTAAATGAATGAATAATGGATGTAAAATTATGAAAAACAAATGTAAATGGACAAAAACGGATGTAAAGGGATGTAAATGGACAAAAAAAAAAGACGTAAACGGATGTAAACTGATGAAAAACTGATGAAAAGTGGATGAATAATGGATGTAAACTGATGAAAAATGGATGTAAATGGCCAAAAAAAGAGATGTAAACGGACGAAAAACTGCTGAAAACAGATGTAAACAGATGAAAAACGGATGTAAACTGATGAAAAACTGATGAATAATGGATGTAAAATGATGAAGAACGAATGTAAACGGACAAAAATGGATGTAAAGGGATGTAAATGTACAAAAAAAAGACGTAAACGGACGAAAAACGGATGTAAACTATTGACAAACTGAGGAAAAGTGGATGAATAATGGATGTAAACTAATGAAAAATGGATGTAAACGGACAAAAACAGATGTAAAGGGATGTAAATGGACAAAAAAGAAATGGAAACGGACAAAAAACTGATGAAAACGGATGAAAAACGGATGTAAAATGATGAAAAGATGTAAACTGATGAAAACGGATGAAAAACGGATGTAAACTGATAAAAATAGATGTAAACAGACAAAAATGGAAGTAAATGGATAAAAAAGAGATGTAAACAGACAAAAAATGGATGTAAATGGATGAAAAACGGATAAATAATGGATGTAAACGGACAAAAATGGATGTAAAGTGATGGAAATGGACAAAAAACAGATGACTGAACTGATGAAAAAAAAAAGTAACGCCCGTGTGAAATGGGCCTTACTTCAAAAAAATTTAGACTGTTTTCTTTTAGGCCTCCTTCACACGGGTGGGTGTTCTGCTGCTTGTAAACGCATGTGGGTTTTTTTTTAAATTTTGGATAAAACGTGTTGCGGCTGCATTTCGCTGCGGTAGTAAATTCTTGCCTTCTCTAATGCAACTGTTTATTTTGTTCTCCTTGCGCTGCGATGAACTGCGTTTATGTACAGATGGCCGCGGTACATCGCTCCTGGACGCTGTCAACTTCATTTTTCCTAAATGCATAAAACCGCATGTTGTGAAAACTCTGCTAAACGCACTGTGTGAACAGAGCCATAGGGATGCATTATCTGCATTTAGATGCGGTAAAAGAGTTCCTCTAAACGCAGCTAAAAGCTGAAATCTTACCGCCCGTGTGAACGGGGCCTTATAGTAAAGTAACAACAACAGCTGTGAATAAATGCCGCCTAGAGAAAGCTCCGCCTGCCGCAAAAGAAAGATAGAAAATTCATTTTGGGCTTCAGTGTTGCGTGGCGGAGTACTTGTCAGTCAAAGAATCACAGCGGTAATAAAGAGGTGTATACAGGCTGGTACTGAAGGGATGTATACAGGCTGGTACTGAAGGGATGTATACAGGCTGGTACTGAAGGGCGTATACAGGCTGGTACTAAAGGGATGTATACAGGCTGGTACTGAAGGGATGTATACAGGCTGGTACTGAAGGGATGTATACAGGCTGGTACAGAAGGGGCGTATACAGGCTGGTACTGAAGGGCGTATACAGGCTGGTACAGAAGGGGCGTATACAGGCTGGTACTGAAGGGATTTATACAGGCTGGTACTGAAGGGATGTATACAGGCTGGTACAGAAGGGATTTATACAGGCTGGTACTGAAGGGCGTATACAGGCTGGTACTGAAGGGATGTGTACAGGCTGGTACTGAAGGGGACGTATACAGGCTGGTACTGAAGGGGCATATACAGGTTGGTACTGAAGGGGTGTATACAGGCTGGTACTGAAGGGGTGTATACAGGCTGGTACTGAAGGTACCTCAGGGGGTAGGAACAGAGATACTCCTTGCTGCACCAGGTGAGCACAGACAAACACACGTGAGGAATCAAGAGCAGCAAGGAGTATTTCTGTTCCTACCCCCTGGGGGAGTTCATTAGCCCACAGACCGCCCCCCAGGACGGATCAATACTTCATAGTGGAGATCTGCATACTTAAAAAGACACAACAGGTCTTGGAAAGGGGACCCCTAAAGGACGAGGATCCTCTACACCAGCGGTTCTCAACCTGGGGGTCGCGACCCCTTTGGGGGTCGAACGACCATTTCACAGGGGTCACCTAAGACCATCGGAAAACACATATTTCCGATGGTCTTAGGAACCGAGACACCGCTGCTGTCTCAGGCGATCTGTGGGCGGGATGATATGCTGCCCCTGTCACCTGGCCACACCTCTGGGATCACTCAACAGCTCCGCCTCCTCGCCGCTGATTGGCCACCGGAACTGTAGCTCAGGAGAGGCACACAGGCGGCCAATCACCGGCGAGGAGGTGGAGCTTGGAGAGGAGGAGCCGAGCGGCAGCGCGCGGAGATCAACGAAGATCGAGGGAGCTGCAGGAGCGAGTGAAGAGAGAGGCCAGAGAAGGAAGACAGCTGACAGGTAAGTGCAAATTTTGCTGCTGCAGCCAGGTATGCAGGCTGTAGATGGGAGAGGGAGAGAGCGAGCCCAGGCTGGAGCAGGAGTCAGCAAGGTAAGTATCATTGGTGTCAGTGGGAGGGATAGTGCCCCATCATTGGTGTCACTAATACCAATGATGGGGCACTATTCCTCCCCCCACTGACACCAACGATGGGGCACTATTCCTCCCCCCACTGACACCAACGATGGGGCACTATTCCTCCCCCCACTGACACCAACGATGGGGCACTATTCCTCCCACTGACACCAATGATGGGGCACTATTCCTCCCACTGACACCAACGATGGGGCACTATTCCTCCCCCCACTGACACCAACGATGGGGCACTATTCCTCCCACTGATACCAACGATGGGGCACTATTCCTCCCACTGACACCAATGATGGGGCACTATTCCTCCCACTGACACCAATGATGGGGCACTATTCCTCCCACTGACACCAATGATGGGGCACTATTCCTCCTACTGATACCAACCATGGGACACTATTCCTCCCCACTGACATCAGTGATGGGGCACTATTCCTCCCCCTGACACCAATGATGGGGCACTATTCCTCCCACTGACACCAATGATGGGGCACTATTCCTCCCACTGACACCAATGATGGGGCACTATTCCTCCCACTGACACCAATGATGGGGCACTATTCCTCCTACTGATACCAATGATGGGGCACTATTCCTCCCCACTGACATCAGTGATGGGGCACTATTCCTCCCACTGACATCAATGATGGGACACTATTCCTCCCACTGACACCAATGATGGGGCACTATTCCTCCCACTGACACCAATGATGGGGCACTATTCCTCCCACTGACACCAATGATGGGGCACTATTCCTCCTACTGATACCAACGATGGGACACTATTCCTCCCACTGACACCAATGATGGGGCACTATTCCTCCCACTGACACCAATGATGGGGCACTATTCCTCCCACTGACACCAATGATGGGGCACTATTCCTCCCACTGACACCAATGATGGGGCACTATTCCTCCCACTGACACCAATGATGGGGCACTATTCCTCCTACTGATACCAACGATGGGGCACTATTCCTCCCCACTGACATCAGTGATGTGGCACTATTCCTCCTACTGCAAAATTACAGTTATGAAGTAGCAACGAAAATAATTTTATGGTTGGGGGTCACCACAACATGAGGAACTGTATTAAGGGGTCGCGGCATTAGAAAGGTTGAGAACCACTGCTCTACACCAACTTCATAGGATCCATTTTGATGACCCACCACCCCTTAGAGGGAGGACCACCCATCTCCTGACCTTCTCTATATCTGATGACATCTGGATTATTTACATAAGGTGCAATAATATGCGCGTCTGGTGAGTGCGCATTACCTTATTACTATTTGCACTGGTATCGGGTCCAGAGTCACCGAAGCACGAGAGTCACTTTATCTTGTTTATATTATCTACATATTGGAATTTACTTAACCACTTCCAGTCCGAACACTTTCACCCCCTTCCAGTCCGGACACTTTCCCCCCCTTCCAGTCCGGACACTTTCACCCCCTTCCAGTCCAGACACTTTCCCCCCCCTTCCTGTCCGGACACTTTCACCCCCTTCCAGTCCAGACACTTTCACCCCCTTCCAGTCCGGACACTTTCCCCCCCCTTCCTGTCCGGACACTTTCACCCCCTTCCAGTCCGGACACTTTCACCCCCTTCCAGTCCGGACACTTCCCCCCCCCTTCCTGTCCGGACACTTTCACCCCCTTCCAGTCCAGACACTTTCACCCCCTTCCAGTCCAGACACTTTCACCCCCTTCCAGTCCTGACACTTTCACCCCCTTCCAGTCCGGACACTTTCACCCCCTTCCAGTCCGGACACTTTCCCCCCCTTCCTGTCCGGACACTTTCACCCCCTTCCAGTCCAGACACTTTCACCCCCTTCCAGTCCGGACACTTTCACCCCCTTCCAGTCCGGACACTTTCACCCCCTTCCTGTCCGGACACTTTCACCCCCTTCCAGTCCGGACACTTTCACCCCCTTCCAGTCCGGACACTTTCACCCCCTTCCAGTCCGGACACTTTCACCCGCTTCCTGTCCGGACACTTTCACCCCCTTCCAGTCCAGACACTTTCACCCCCTTCCTGTCCGGACACTTTCACCCCCTTCCAGTCCAGACACTTTCACCCCCTTCCAGTCCAGACACTTTCCCCCCCCCTTCCTGTCCGGACACTTTCACCCCCTTCCAGTCCAGACACTTTCCCCCCTTCCAGTCCAGACACTTTCACCCCCTTCCAGTCCAGACACTTTCCCCCCCCTTCCTGTCCGGACACTTTCACCCCCTTCCAGTCCAGACACTTTCACCCCCTTCCAGTCCGGACACTTTCCCCCCCCTTCCTGTCCGCACGCTTTCACCCCCTTCCAGTCCGGACACTTTCAGCCCCTTCCAGTCCGGACACTTTCCCCCCCCCTTCCTGTCCGGACACTTTCACCCCCTTCCTGTCCGGACACTTTCACCCCCTTCCTGTCCGGACACTTTCACCCCCTTCCTGTCCGGACACTTTCACCCCCTTCCAGTCCGGACACTTTCACCCCCTTCCAGTCCGGACACTTTCACCCCCTTCCTGTCCGGACACTTTCACCCCCTTCCAGTCCAGACACTTTCACCCCCTTCCAGTCCAGACACTTTCCCCCCCCTTCCTGTCCGGACACTTTCACCCCCTTCCAGTCCAGACACTTTCACCCCCTTCCAGTCCTGACACTTTCACCCCCTTCCAGTCCGGACACTTTCACCCCCTTCCTGTCCGGACACTTTCACCCCCTTCCAGTCCGGACACTTTCACCCCCTTCCAGTCCAGACACTTTCACCCCCCTTCCAGTCCGGACACTTTCCCCCCCTTCCAGTCCGGATACTTTCACCCCCTTCCAGTCCGGACACTTTCCCCCCCTTCCTGTCCGGACACTTTCACCCCCTTCCAGTCCAGACACTTTCACCCCCTTCCAGTCCGGACACTTTCACCCCCTTCCAGTCCGAACACTTTCACCCCCTTCCAGTCCGGACACTTTCACCCCCTTCCAGTCCGGACACTTTCCCCCTCTTCCAGTCCGGACACTTTCCCCCCCTTCCAGTCCGGACACTTTCCCCCCCTTCCTGTCCGGACACTTTCACCCCCTTCCTGTCCGGACACTTTCACCCCCTTCCAGTCCGAACACTTTCACCCCCTTCCAGTCCGGACACTTTCCCCCCCTTCCAGTCCGGACACTTTCCCCCCCTTCCTGTCCGGACACTTTCACCCCCTTCCTGTCCGGACACTTTCACCCCCTTCCTGTCCGGACACTTTCACCCCCTTCCTGACCAGGGCAATTTTCAGCTTTCAGCGCTATCACACTTTGAATGACAATTGCGCGGTCATGCAACACTGTACCCATATGAATTTTTTACCATTTTTTTGAGACAGATAAAGCTTTATTTTGGTGGTATTTATTCACTGCTGGGATTTTTATTTTTTTTGCTTTATAAATAAAAAAGTCCAAAGATTTTGAAAAAAATGTTTTTCTTATAAAATTTTGCAAATAAATAAAATTTCATCATAAATCTTGGCCAAAATTGATTCCGTTATCTTTTTAGTAAAAAAAAAAATACGCCAATTTTTTTTTTACATTTTTATTTTAGTTTTTTTATATTATTATTTATATATATATATATTTTTTTTTTACATACCGTCAACCTAGCAGTAGTGTTACCATGGTGACACTGTACTACTTGTGGGGGGTGATGAAGATTTTTTTTTTTTTACAGTGATTGCTTTTACACCCATATAGGATGTAAAAGCAATCATTTCTCTTTCTCTCTGTCTGCATTCTTGCAGCCATTGAGAAATACTGAGTGAGCTGTAATTGGTCAGAGCTTGTCACATGGTACAAGGCTGTTGTGAATAGCCCTGTACCATGTGACCTCTGTGATCATTCACAGATTTCACACGTAGTAAGCAATGATGTCAGGAAGTGACATCTTGCTTACTACTTTGCATGTGATCACTGATTGGCCAATCAGTGATCACATGATCGGGACGTCAAACAGAGGTCCCGTCCGACGATCGGTGTTCCCCTGTGTCCGGAGGACACGGCGGGCACCGGATCGTGGTGCTGCACGCTCCCAGGGAGCGCGCACAACTAGAAATAGCGGGTGCCGTTTATGAACGGAAACCCGCCCCTGGAGTGCCACCGTTCTGCCGTTTATAAACAGCAGGCGGACGGCAAGTGGTTAATCATAGATGAGATACATATATAGTTGCTTGGACAATATATATACCGTATTTGCCGGCGTATAAGACGACCCCCCTACTTTTCCTGCTAAAATTTAGTGTTTGAGCTATACTCGCCGTATAAGACTACCCCTCTTCCAATGCACACCAGTGGCAGGAATAGTGCCCCATCATTGGCATTAGTGGCAGGAATAGTGCCCCATCATTAGTATCAGTGGGGGGAATAGTGCCCCATCATTAGTATCAGTGGGAGGAATAGTGCCCCATCATTGGTATCAGTGGGAGGAATAGTGCCCCATCATTGGTATCAGTGGCAGGAATAGTGCCCCATCATTGGCATTAGTGGCAGGAATAGTGCCCCATCATTGGTATCAGTGGGGGGAATAGTGCCCCATCATTGGTATCAGTGGGAGGAATAGTGCCCCATCATTGGTATCAGTGGGAGGAATAGTGCCCCATCATTGGCATTAGTGGCAGGAATAGTGCCCCATTATTGGTATCAGTGGGGGGAATAGTGCCCCATCATTGGTATCAGTGGGAGGAATAGTGCCCCATCATTAGTATCAGTGGGGGGAATAGTGCCCCATCATTGGTATCAGTGGGGGGAATAGTGCCCCATCATTGGCATTAGTGGCAGGAATAGTGCCCCATCATTAGTATCAGTGGCAGGAATAGTGCCCCATCATTGGTGTCAGTGGGAGGAATAGTGCCCCATCATTGGTATCAGTGGCAGGAATAGTGCCCCATCATTGGTGTCAGTGGGAGGAATAGTGCCCCATCATTGGTATCAGTGGGAGGAATAGTGCCCCATCATTAGTATCAGTGGGGGGAATAGTGCCCCATCATTGGTATCAGTGGGGGGAATAGTGCCCCATCATTGGTGTCAGTGGGAGGAATGGTGTCCCAACATTGGTGTCAGTGGGAGGAATGGTGTCCCATCATTGGTGTCAGTGGGGGGGAGGAATAGTGCCCCATCATTGGTGTCAGTGGGGGGGAGGAATAGTGCCCCATCGTTGGTGTCAGTGGGAGGAATAGTGCCCCATCGTTGGTGTCAGTGGGAGGAATAGTGCCCCATCATTGGTATCAGTGGGAGGAATAGTGCCCCATCATTGGTATCAGTGACACCAATGATGGGGCACTATTCCTCCCACTGACACCAATTACACTTGCTGACCCTGTTCTCGTATGGTGCTGCTGCAGCCAGCATATGTGGTTGCAGCAGCACCTCTACACTGACCACTTACCTGCTGGTCCTGCAGTCGATTTTCGCGGGGCCGCTCGGCTCCACCCCTTCGCCGGTGATTCGCCGGCTCCACCCCTTCGCCTGTGTGCCTTTCCTGAGCTACAGTTCTGGCGGCCAATCACTGGTGAGGAGGCGGAGCCGAGCAGCCGCACGAACATCCAGTGACTGAACTGAAGGCGCAGCCGCGCTTCCTGGACCGGATCGTCGTTGGACCGGAACCAGGTAAGAAACAGCCGCAACGCGCCGCCCCCCTAAAAAGTGTCAGTATGCCGTATACCGGCGTATAAGACGACCCCCGACTTTTGAGAAGATTTTTAAGGGGTAAAAAGTCGTCTTATACGCCGGCAAATACGGTATCTATTTTATGCTGCATTTTCCTATTTATCATTGGCTTTCCGGGGTGATATTGGTTACTTTTCTGTGCAGAGCAGCTTGTTTCCACATTGAGGCGCTCGCACTTCTGTTCACACATCCTTACGTTCCTCACCCATCCCCCGTCCATGTCAGTATAGAGAGCCAGCAGGAGATTCCTTCCCATTGAGATCTGATGGGTTTTCAAAGTCTTCCTTTCATTTTTTGAGCAGTGTGTATGTATACATATATATTGTACATTCACACCAGTCCCCGCCCCCGAGGAGCGTACAATCTAAGGTCCCTAACTCACATTCATACATACACATATATAAGGCCAATTTAGACAGGAGCCAGTTAAAGTGGTTGTAAACTCTTACATATCTCCAGTGAAGGGACTGGCCTCAGATAGTAAACAGAGATTAAACAAATCCTCCTACATAAGTTGTACCTGTTTATCTGTAGCCTTTTCTTCTCTGAATCTTTTCAAAGTGCTGAATTGATTAAGCTTGTCTGAGAGTTCAGAAAAAGAGAGGGCAGAGAGCTGAATTACAATCTGCAGAGCTTAGTGAGGAGAGCCCTGGGAGCTGATTGGAGGGAAGGAACTACTCCCCCCCCCTCCACACAACACACAGGAACAGAGCGGAGGATGTCAATCTGATGGAGGTCCCTCCACTGTCACCATTATTCTCTTGGTGTCAGGAAAACTTGTCAGAAGTGATTCATGCTGATAGCAAAGGAAGGAGGCAGTAGACAGAAATTACACTTAGTGCTCTGGATTGAGACAAGTACACACTATAGAGCGATATGCTTTGTTCATATTTCATGTGTGACGTATACAATCACTTTAACCCCCCCAGCATGTCTTTGGAATGTGGGAGGAAACTGGAGTACCCGGAGGAAACCCACACAGACACATGGAGAACATGCAGAATCCAGGCAGACAGAGCCATGGTTGAGATTCAAATCGACAACCCTAGTACTCCCAGGCATTATACACAATATGGCAGGTGGGGGGATGACAGAGTGCATAGGGGGTGACACCCCAACATGGAAAGAACATTGTATGTACAGATATCATGGGAGGTGACACCCCTGTATAGAGCGAATGTTGTATGTACAGATATGATGGGGGGGGTGACACCCCAATATAGAGAGAACATTGTATGTACAGATATGATGGGGGGGGTGACACCCCTGTATAGAGCGAACATTGTATGTACAGATATGATGGGAGGTGACACCCCTGTATAGAGCGAATGTTGTATGTACAGATATGATGGGGGGGGTGACACCCCAATATAGAGAGAACATTGTATGTACAGATATGATGGGGGGGGTGACACCCCTGTATAGAGCGAACATTGTATGTACAGATATGATGGGAGGTGACACCCCTGTATAGAGCGAATGTTGTATGTACAGATATGATGGGGGGGGTGACACCCCAATATAGAGAGAACATTGTATGTACAGATATGATGGGGGGGTGACACCCCAATATAGAGAGAACATTGTATGTACAGATATGATGGGGGGGTGACACCCCTGTATAGAGCGAACATTGTATGTACAGATATGATGGGGGGGTGACATGCATGTATAGAAAGAATAATGCATGTACAGATATGAGGATGTGACACCCCAATATAGAGAGACCATTGTATATACAGATATCATGGGAGGTGACACCCCTGTATAGAGCGAATGTTGTATGTACAGATATGATGGGGGGGTGACACCCCTGTATAGAAAGAACATTGTATGTACAGATATGATGGGGGGGTGATACTGAGGTATAGAAAGAACATTGTATATACAGATATGGTGGGGGGGTGACACCCCTATACATACAGAACATTGTATATACAGATACGATGGAGGGGGGGTGACACCCCTGTATAGAGAGAACATTGTATGTACAGATATGATGGGGGGGGGGGGTGATACTCATGTATAGAAAGAACATTGTATGTACAGATATGGTGGGGGGGGGGGTGACACCCCATTATATGGAAAAAGAATTGTATATACAGATACGATGGAGGGGGGGTGACACCCCTATACATACAGAACATTGTATATACAGATACGATGGAGGGGGGTGACACCCCTATACATACAGAACATTGTATATACAGATATGATGGAGGGGGGGTGACACCCCTATACATACAGAACATTGTATAGACAGATATGATGGAGGGGGGGGGGGTGACACCCCTATACATACAGAACATTGTATATACAGATATCATGGGAGGTAACACCCCTGTATGGAGAGAACATTGTATAAGCAGATGTAATGAGGGGGTGACACCCCAATACAGAGAGAACATTATAGATAATGAAATGATGGGGGTGACACCCCAAGATAGAGAGAACTTTATAGATACAGATATGATGGATGGTGGACACCCCAATATAACAAGAACATTGTATATACAGATGTGATGGGGGGGAGTGACACCCTAATACAGAAAAAAACACGCTATATACACATATAATTGGGGGGTGACACCAAGCTGGAACAATGTAACCATATCACCTTACTAACCGCTCCGTATCCGCCACCCCCCTCTGCCAATCCCTCCACTGGCTTCTGATTGCCCAACGGATTAAAATTCAAAATACTAACATTGACTTATAAAGCTGTTCATAACGCTGCCCCAAACTACATCACCGATCTGGTATCCAAATATCACCCAAAACGTACTCTTCGCTCCTCACAAGACCTCCTTCTCTCTAGTTCCCTGGTCTCCTCCTCCCATGCCCGCCTCCAGGACTTCTCCAGGGCTTCCCCCATCCTCTGGAACTCCCTACCCCAATCCATCAGACTGTCACCTACCCTCCTCACTTTTAGGCGCACCCTGAAAACCCATCTCTTCAGGGAAGCCTACCCCACCCTCAGCTTATTACTGATCTCCTCCACTCTTCCTACCACTCCATCCCCCACAGCTATCTCCTCCTGTACCACCATCCCCTCCCTCCTAGATTGTAAGCTCCAAGGAGCAGGGCCCTCGATCCCCTCATGTATTGTATTGTATTGTTACTGTACTATCTTGTGTATTGTCTCCCATTGTAATGTACAGCGCTGAGCAAACCGTTGGCGCTATATAAATACTGTATAATAATAATAATAATATATAAAATATCCATATCTGGAATTCTTCTTTAATAATCTCATTTTCTATTTAAAAAAATCCGGCATGAAGGAACAAATAATATCAGAGAAAAGAATTCTGGGTTTAGCCGATAATTTGGGCCTATAAATGATCAATGGGTTGCCTAATCGGGGTCTATATGGGGGCATCGCCTACAGACGCGGTGCGTTCCCGGACAGTTCTGTGTCTTCTATAGACCGATTCCGCTAATTAAAAATAACGTTTGAGCTTTATCCTGAATGTCTTCGGCGGTCTTTAATAACCCCCACGCTCCAATTACTACTTCCTCTAATAGGCCGGGGAGTGTCATTGGCAGTGGAAGACCACAATGAGTCCTTACAACAATTGATGTGAAAATGTCAGGCTACGTGACTGGATCCGTGTATTAAACTGAGGACCTTTCTGTGGATGAACATATAGGACCAGATATGTAAGAAAAAAAAAAAAAAGTACTAGTCTCACTAATAAGAGGAACGTTGCCTGAATCCCGAGAAAACGTCTCCTTCTCTCTGCCCGGATGAACATCAGGCTGACAGCGCTGGAGGCAGTGATGCCCCACAATCCATATCCCACTAATGAATATTTCATACTATGACCATCCCAGCCGTCCTCTAGGGCTCCTCTGATCCTGACCGCAGAGCAGAAAGGGTGCCGGGACTGTGCGAGTCCATACAGAACTACGTATGATACCCAAGCTTCTTATCTATGGAAACACGGGAACAAGGTCAAGTAAATGTGCATTATCCATCAGCTATCTGATATCTGCGGAACTGCCGAAAGGGAAGTCCGCTGGCTGTTGTCAGTTAATCCTTCCTATCCCAGCATAGCACCCTATCCTCCTCCCACCCCGACTGCCGAAAGAGTTAATGCCCTTTGTATTATTTACCGCTGATTAATTTCTATGGGAACAGATCTTCTTGTAGTATCCCTGGAAAGCTCTTCTGCTGGAAGAGCAATGCAACCTAGGACTGAGGGAAGAGGAGCCGCGGCAGGTAAGGGGCAGGGGCGGACTGACCATTTGGAAACTCGGGCAATTCCCGAGGGCCCGGGGTCAGTAGGGGGCCCCATGAGTTGCCCCTGGTACCTTTTTCATAGGCGTTTTTGAGTTTGGCCAAGGACACAGGGGCCCCATGATCCCCTATTGCCCAGGGGCCCCATGAGTTGTCAGTCCTCCCCTGGGGTAAACTTCTACTAGCACTTTTAACCGGTTCTGGGAGCGGTTCAGCCCATTAGGCTGGTTCCTTTGTGTAGTGTGAGTGCTCCAAACTGCGCCTGGGACCGGTAAAATTGAACCGCGCACAGAACCACTTGGAACAAGTGGTCCCTGACGTGGTTCATTTGTTGAGTTTGGGCAAGGACACAGGGGCCCCATGATCCCCTATTGCCCGGGGGCCCCATGAGTTGTCAGTCCGCCCCTGGTAAGGGGTTAAGTGTCAAACAGCGGTTGGTCATTTTGGTGTCTGCAGATGGTGGAGGAAACCTTCACAAATCCTCAGGACGCCTCACATTCAATTGTACACGTAAAACTATGCATAACTTTGATCATTGAATCCGCAAATAAACGATAATATTATTCCAAAAGTCATTTTCAGTTCAATCGGGGGCGGGTTTGAACCCTGTGTGTCCTACAGATCTACAGAGTAGGGCTCAGGAGAGATCATGCATAAGTGCCCCTATAGAAAGTGGCTTGCTTTGGGGGCACTCGGCAGGGGGAAGGAGCCCAGAGCACCGGTGGGGGATCCAAGAAGAGGAAGATCAGGTCTGCTCTGTGGAAAACCATTACACAGAGCAGGTTAAGTAACATATTTGTTACGTAGAGAAAAAAAAAGTAACTTTAGTATTGCTTTATATCTACATTTCTGACCCTGTCTCCCGTATTGTCACCTTGTCACATGGATGTCCAACAGAAAATGGTGGGACAGAAACTGTTACAGCCTTGCAAGGCATCATTTATAGTAGGTAGGAGTCCAGAGCTTGCGAACCCCCAACAATCCAAGACCCAGTCCATCCATCGCAGACCACCAAAAGGAGGAGCACCAAAAGGTAAAGCCCAATAACCCTCACCAGCTTATGGAGTCTGTGTGGTAGAGACTGACTATAGCCTCAAACCCAATCCCATGGGCTGGGCCTCTGGACAAGAATATTCAGCGTTTTCAGGTACTTGCAGACTTCGCAACCACCAGCTGCGCCTGTGCTACCCCCAATCCAAAATCCAGTCCCGGAAAAACAGATGATGCTCAGTAGGCATCTCCAGCTTGTGTGTTCTGTCCAGTAGAGATTGACTCTGGTCCTGAATGTGATCCAAGGGGATCAAAGGGTATCCAACATTTTCAGTCACTTGCACACTTCTCGGCCTCTGAAGTAGCAGCCACGAGCTGCACCTGTCCTGCTCCTTCACTTACAGGCATGGCCTCTGGTAGCTCCTGATACGCTGGCATTTGCACAAAGAGCAATTTACCTATGACTGTGTGAAGAGGAACCATGGCAGGCAAGTGTCAGCAACTGTTAATTTGGGTATCTGCCGATGACAGGGGAAACCTTTCCAATTCCTCTGAAGACCTCAAACTGAACTGTACCTGTTGAAACATGTGCAAACCCAACCATTAAAATCACAAATAAGCTTTCAGATGTTAAAGTCTTCTTCAATCTTTTTGAATCTTTCACTTGGACCCTGTCTTCCAGTAGTCCTTCTGCACTGTCACCTTGTCACAAGGACTTCAAATTAATGAAGGAAGACCGAGGGCTGGGCCCACAGATTCAGAGGGTACACGATGCCACACAGACACGGTTCTTTTAAAACAATTACGTTTACTGAACAGTTATAGTGGTCATGTAGTTGAGCATACGTAAACAGAATGATAACAGCGCATAACTATACAGTAAGAATAATACTGCCTAACACTGACCCCGTACTTGTGGACTTTTTCCCAATGTCCAGAAAGCAGCCTGGCTGCGCCTGAATGTTCCTGAGCAAGATATAACGTTTGGGTGCACCCCAAGTATTGCGCAATACTATTTGTAATCCAAAGGAAAGTGGAGTGTGTCTCTTGTAACTTTCTGGTATATCCAAAATGTCACTGACCACGTGTGGTGGGATGTGCTGCGGCAAAGCCGCACTTACAGTTCCCTGGCAGGCTCTTGGTGCTTTCTCCTAATCCACTCCAGAACCGGACCATACAGTCACTTGTTTCCTGGTCTCGTTGTGGTGAATCTTCCCTAGGTGCCGCCGCCAGATTCCACTGTGAGCCGTAAATCCTCTTCCAGGCCCCACACAGATTCTCCAGACGTCCTCAGCATCCAACAGCCAGACCCAGACTTCACTTCCTCCTCAGCACAGGAACTCCTCCCCTTCCCATAGAGTTTGTGATGCAGTAAGTCATTTGTTAATTGCAGCCTCAAACCTGCATTTCCAGTTCACTATGACCCTTCTGAGGGTCCTACTCGGCCCCTAAATTAGTATTCATTAAACCTTATAGGGTAAATAAGTATTTATCTTGTCTTAGCAAAAGTCACTACAAAATCGATTCTTGTACTTTGCTGCCATCTACTGACCAAAGAGCATATTACAGGCACAATATAGTTTTAACATTAGATGTCAGTATTTATCCATGCGTCACACCCTTACATTAAACTGGATGCGATTGGAACTGTTGCAGCCGGGTAAAGCATGTGGGCTTCTTACTGAGGTCCTGTGCTCCCCAGAAGAACAGGAGGGCCCAGGAACCACTACGGGCAAAGTCAGAAGAGGGGGGACAATACAATTGATCTTTACAGCCGCCCAGATCACTTTTACAAGAAAGCCGGTTGTTGGCTGAAAAACATGATACTAGGATCATGGCTGGTATGACCACTTGCTGACGGGATGTTTTAATAAGTGGTTAAAAATCCTGTTGGGTGGAGAGGGTGTTTCTGACGCCTGGGATGGGGGAATGATGATTTGTACCAGGAGGCCAATACTCATACAGCTAATGCTCATACATATGCTCATCTGCATGTGGCAGCACCAGGGGCAAACTGACCATTTGGAAACTCGGGCACTGCCCGAGGGCCCGGGGTCAATAGGGGGCCCCATGAGATGACCCTGGTACCTTTTTCATAGGCTTTTTTGAGTTTGGGCAAGGACACAGGGGCCCCATGATACCCTATTGCCCGGGGGCCCCATGAGTTGTCAGTCCACCCCTGGGCAGCACACGTGGCCAGTAACCAGTAACCATCAGCACATCTGTGTGCCCAATAGCCCTTACCAGCTCATGCATTCTGTCCGGTAGAGATTGACTATGGCCCCAAACCGAATCGCATGGGTTGGGCCTCTGGACAAGGATATTCAGCTTTTTCAGGTACTTGTAGACTTCCCTGCCTGCAGAGTAGTAACCACCAGCTGCGCCTGTACTACCCCAATCCAAGACTTTGTCAAGGAAAAATAGCTGGCGCTCCCCACATGGAAGAAAAATATATTATAAATATATTTTAAAAATATTCTTCTCAAATATATTTGAAATACTACAATTTTGGTCATATTCAATATGTTAAAAAAAATAATAATAATTAAAAAAAAAAAAAAAAAAATATATATATATATATATATATATATATATATATATACACTGTATGCTGAAATGCATTTTTATAAATCACAAAATATATGAAAGATATTTTTAAAAATATATATTTGTTAAATATATTCTTCAGATTTTTTTTAACATATAAAAAAGTAATTTTAACATATGTTTTTACATATATTTGTAAATTCATCCCAAAAAATGTAGATTAAAATGTATTTTTAAAGACATACAATATATTTGAAAATGTATTTTAAAAAATATTTGTCATATATTTGTAATATATATAAAAAAAGCATTTCAACATACAGTATACACAGTGAAGGAAATAAGTATTTGCTCCCCTGCTGATGTTGAATGTTTGCCCACTCACAAAGAAATGATCGGTGTAATGTTCGGTGTAACACTGAGAGACAGAATAGCAACTACAAATTCAGCAGAAATGCACGTCTAACAAATGATGACTGATCTGCATGTTCATGAGGGAAATAAGGATTGATCCCCTATCATTCAGCAGGATTTCTGGCTACCAGGTGTCTTTCATACAGGTAACAAGCTGAGATTAGAAGCAGTCTCTTAAAGGGAGTGCTGCTAATCTCATTGTGTTACCTGTATAAAAGACACCTGACCAGAGGAGCAATCAAACCATCAGATTCCAAACTCTCCACTATGGCAAAGACCAAAGAGCTGTCCAAGGATGTCAGGGACAAGATTGTAGCCCTACACAAGGCTGGACTGGGCTACCAAACTATGGCCAAGCAGCTTGGTGAGAAGGTGACAACAGTTGGTGCAATCATTCCCAAATGGAAGAAACACAAAACAAGTGTCAGTCTCCCTAGGTCTGGTGCACCATGCAAGATCTCACCTCGTGGAGTGTCGATGATCATGAGAACAGGGAGGCATCATCCCAGAACTACGAGTGAGGATCTTGTCAATGATCTCCAGGCAGCTGGGACCGCAGTCACCAAGAAAGAAATTGGTAATCAGGGGTGGACTGACCATTTGGAAACTCGGGCAATGCCCGAGGGCCCGGGGTCAGTAGGGGGTCCCATGAGATGCCCCTGGTACATTTTTCATAGGCTTTTTTGATTTTGGGCAAGGACACAGGGGCCCCATGATCCCCTATTGCCCGGGGGCCCCATGAGTTGTCAGTCCGCCCCTGTTGGTAACACACTACACCGACAAGGATTGAAATCCTGCAGTGCCCGCAAGGTCCCTCTGCTCAAGAAAGCACATGTCCAGGCCCGTCTGAAGTTTGCCACTGAACATCTGAATGATGCAGAGGAGGACTGGTGGGAAGTGTTGTGGTCAGATGAGACCAAAATCGAGCTCTTTGGCAGCAGCTCAACTCGCTGTGTTTGTAGGAGGAGGAATGCTGCCTATGACCCCAAGAACACCATCCATTTATAACTGCCCTCCCTGCCCCCTGCTTGTGCGCACTCCCTGGGAGTTCCTGCTGTGGAACACCGGTCATCGTACGGGACCTCTATGCGAGGTCCCGATCATGTGATCACTGATTGGCCAATCAGTGATCACATGCAGAGTAGTAAGCAAGATGTCACTTCTGACATCACTGCTTACTACTTGTGAAATCTGTGAATGGTCACAGAGGTCACATGGTACAGGGCTATTCACAACTGCCTTGTACCATGTGACAAGTTGTGACCAATCACAGCTCACACAGTATCTCGCAATGGCTGCAAGAATGCAGCCAGAGAGAAGGAGAAATTATTGCTTTTACAGCCTTTACTGGTGTAAAAGCAATCAGTGTAAAAAAAAAAAAAAATCTTCATCACCCCCCACAAGTAGTACAGTGTCACCATGGTGACACTGTACTGCTAGGGTGACAGTATGTAAAAAAAAAAAATAATAATATAAAAAAAATAAAATAAAAATGTAAAAAGATGTTTTAAAAAATTATAAATTTTGGTTATAAACTAATTTGTTTTGTTTTTTTACTAAAAAGATAACTGAATACATTTTGTCCAAGATTTATGATGAAATATTATTTATTTGCAAAATTTTATAAGAAAAACGCTTTTTTTCAAAATTTTTGGACATTTCATTTATATAGCAAAAAAAATAAAAATCCCAGTGGTGAATAAATACCACCAAAATAAAGCTTTATCTGTCTAAAAAAAAATGCTAAAATATTCATATGGGTACAGTGTTGCATGACCGCACAATTGTCATTCAAAGTGTGATAGTGCTGAAAGCTGAAAATTGGCCTGGACAGGAAGGGGGGGAAAGTGTCCGCACTGGAAGTGGTTAAAGTAACGAAGTACTTGTCCTTTTTTCTTCCTCCCCTTATGTTGATCCTGTAAGGAACTGTTACCTACATCACTTCCTACTTGTGTATCAACTGGGCCCCAGTGAGCGCACAGAAGAGTCCTCACTGCATTTAAAGGGACATTGACTACCCTGGTCAAAGAGCTCTTTTATATCAGATTTAAGCCTTGCCATCAGATTCTGAGGGCCCAAAGTGAGCTAGTTCTCTAGTTGCTAGTTTTCATTGCTCACTGGGGCTCACACCACCTCAGGTAGAAGGAATCGGGTTAACTTCTGAAAAGCAGGCCTGCTAACACTGATTGAGATTCTGCTGGATGAGTTGTTTCTTTGCTTAGCGTTGCTAAGTGTAATCATTGGCATTCCACATACCCATACCATTTTGTACTGTTTAACCACTTCTATACCGGGCACTTTTACCCCCTTCCTGCCCAGGCCAATTTTCAGGTTTCAGCGCTCTGACACTTTGAATGACAATTGTGTGGTCATGCAACAATGTACCCAAACTAAAATTTTTTCATTTTAAATGAACAAAAAAAGACTGGAATTTTGAAAAAAAAGCACGTTTTTCCTTGTTTCTGTTATAAAAGTTTGCAAATAAATAATTGTTCTTCATAAATTTAGGCCGAGATGTATTCTGCTACATTTCTATGGTGAAAATAACCCAAATCAGTATTTATTATTTAGTTTGTAGGAAAGTTATAGAGTTCACAAACTATGGTATAGATCTGAATATTGATCAATCCTGAAGTGCTGACAGCCAATCTCATTTCTTGAGGTCCAAGAATGTCAGAACAGTACAGATATTCCCCAAATGTCAGAACAGTACAGATATCCCCCCAAATGTCAGGACAGTACAGATATCCCCCAAATGTCAGGACAGGACAGATATTCCCCAAATGTCAGAACAGTACAGATATCCCCCAAATGTCAGGACAGTACAGATATCCCCAAATGTCAGAACAGTACAGATATTCCCCAAATATCAGAACGGTACAGATATCCCCCCAAATGTCAGGACAGTACAGATATCCCCCAAATGTCAGGACAGTACAGATATCCCCCCAAATGTCAGGACAGTACAGATATCCCCCAAATGTCAGGACAGTACAGATATCCCCCCAAATGTCAGGACAGTACAGATATCCCCCAAATGTCAGGACAGTACAGATATCCCCCCAAATGTCAGGACAGTACAGATATCCCCCAAATGTCAGGACAGTACAGATATCCCCCCAAATGTCAGGACAGTACAGATATCCCCCAAATGTCAGGACAGTACAGATATCCGCCAAATGACCCCTTTTTGCAGAGTAGACAGTCCGACGTACTTCATAAGAGGCATGGCGAGTTTATTGACGTTGTATTTTTTTTTGTCATAATGCAGTGCAGTACAGCGTCATCATATAACTGGCATGGCGGTGATTTTTAATTTTTATTACATTTTTTTAAAGATTTTTTTTCATATTTCACTATGACCAAAGTAGTACAATGTTACCATAGTAACATTGTAGTACTTTGGGGAAGTGATCAGTATTTTTTTTTTATATACACAATTTGCTTATAGCAAAGAATTACTTTGCTATAAGCAATCATTTACCTGAATGACATCGATTTATTCAGGTTTTTTTTTTTTTTTGTGCTTAGCTGTGATTTGGGCACGGCTAATCACATGACACAGCTGGGCTGTGATTGGCCCAGCTTGTGCATGTGATCGCTGTGACCATTCACAGCTAGACACACTTGTATACAATGGATGGCATGAATGAAGCCATCCATTGTATACAACTGATTGGTCACAGCAGGTCACATGGTACCGGCAACGGGGCCGGTACACAGATCTGTCATCGGCCGTGTCCAAGGTACACGGCCGGTGACAGATCGCGCCGCTGCGTGGCTCTGCAGGCGTGCAAACTGCGCATGCCTGAAAGGACACCATATGGCGTCCACCCGGAACGGTGAGGGTTTTTGCCGGCCGCCATTTGGCCATAGGCCGGCAGGAACCGGTTAACCAAGCTTACGCTGAAGTTTAATATAAACCTCATATCAGTTTACTCTAATTTGTGTGTGAGTCTACTTTCTGGTGGTAATTTACTCATGTCAAAAGAATCTTGTGGTGTCAGCAGAGGTTTCAGAAAGGGCTTCAGAACAACAGGGAGCCCGAAAATACCTCAGCGACTCCTACAGGGGTAGTGCTACACTGACTTGGCCTGCCCTTGACTTTGCTTTGTTGATTCTGGATCTTGATCTTGGCATGCCCCTGACTACGCTCTGCTGTGGCTTTTCTACTGAGTACATTGGTGTCCATCGGTGCTGACCTTGGCTTGCCATCTGACCACATCCTTGACCTCAACTGGTACCTGCATCTGCCTCTGACTGAGTGTCCTCGTAGTTTCTGCACCAAGTTTACACGGTCCAGTTCCAGGATGCCTTCCTTGGTCTGGGTGCCATCTTTGGTCCTCCTCAGGGTGTGAAAACTCCAACAGTAACCAGAAAACCAGCGCTCAAATCCTTCTTGCTGCACTCAAAAATATAAAATCCAGCGCTTGCTGAGGTGCCGCCCTTGATAGATCGGGGAATCTTGATACTAGCAGAAAAGAACAAAACAGGGCGCACTCTATTCATGCATTTGCTCTGAGGAAGGGAGTTCAACTCCCAAAACGTGTTAGCTCTTCACCCGAGGACCATTGTTGCCTGGCAGCTTTTGACTCCTTGTCTCTGTTTTTATGACCTTTTTGGTTTGTGAGTATGCATTTGTATTTTTATAATAAATTTCTTATTATCACGGTAATGCACGAGGAGAGTGCGCCCTGTTTTGTTCTTTTCTTCTCCTCCAGTGTGTCAGGGTCCTGTCCACGGCAGAAGTTCTGGAAGATCTGGCATTTCTGCCAGTACTCTGCATGGCCGCAGAAGTACACATCAGCCTCAGTCTGGTGCCAGACGGCCTTTATAAGGAGGCTCATCACTTCCTCAAGTTGCTGGATGATCTCTAGCTCCCCGTGCCTTGTTCCTGGTTCCTGTGATTGTGACCTGTGATTTCCTCATACCAACTCAGCTTGCTCCTGGACCCGTCTACTCTGCTTTACCCCTGATCTGACCTCGGCTTGGCTTACGGATACTCTCTCTCTCGCTCCTCTGTGTATGACCTCGGCTATCCCATCTGACTACATCCGCTCTGATTCCCACCTGGTACCTGACCTTGGCTTGAACCGACTACCCAGTAAACATCTAAATCCAGGAAGGGCTTGCATACCACGCACAGGCGCCTCCTGTCTGCAGACCTATCTCCGTGCACCAGCTGTACTTCTGAGTGGACCACCAACCAGCACTCCTACAGGTGACCTGTGCAACTTTGGGCCTGACTCCCGCTGTCCCACTCTCAGGGGAGTCCGGAACTTAGCCGCAAGGGAAGCCCTCTCTCCATTGGCCTCCATCACCAGGTACGTGATACAGCGTGCCTGCACTACAGTCCAGAGATTACTGCTTCCTGATTATTGGCACCCGTACTATTTTTATGCCCTCGTTCCCACACTTTGAGCTGCTTGGACCAAAGCCACAAGGGGAAGCCCTCTCATCAATTCAGCCTTCAACCAAGGTACGATGACGATTTGACTCCTGCAGTTGTGGATTTTTAAACTCCACTCCAGGATGCCTTTGTGTTCAAATCACAGATGGGATGTACTTTTCATATTTGTGTTATATCTTTTTTTGTCTCCCCTTATTAGCTCTTTATTAGGTATCATTTTATTGCATTGTTCTATGTGTCACTGGCTACACAGGTATTTGACTTTTAATTGTATTTAGAATTGTTTTCATAGTAACTTTTATCCCATTCATCTGCATGTGAGGACGGATATTTTAAGGTCCTCTTTGTAGGTTAAAATGCGTCAGCATGATAGACCACAGTTGGTATACTGTTGTGGAAAAATGTTCTTTACAGTAGACTCCCTGCAGTGTGTGGGCTCTGATATTGCCTGCAGGAGCTCGGAAGGACTCTGACCTGGACCCTGACCTGGACCCTGACCTGGACCCTGACCTGGACCCTGACCTGGACCCTGGGAGATAAAGCGGATTGCCAACTTTAAAGAGGGAGCAGTTATCTGTATAATGGCTAGTACTTGTTATTTACTGCAGGCACTGTATTGGCTGATGTCTGAATGGTGACGTTTCTCTACTCAGGGCCACCAGTCCAACTTATATTATGAGTACTGGCTCGGGGTAGAGGGGTTTGTGGGTAAATGTCCCCCGGCCCAGACTCCTCCCCATGATTATAATATAGCTGCAGGCATGGCTGCTGTTAGGAACCAGGGGGGCCCCATACAGTCAATCAAACACAGCAAACACTTTTCTCCTGCGCTGGGGATGGACTCAGCAGAGACAATGTGAATGTTCTGGAATATGCACTGCTTGCTGCCCTCAACAGACCGGTGTGGTCCAAAGTCACTAAATGCAAATGAAAAAAACAAACAAAACAAAACAAAAAAACAAATAAAACATACAGCCAACCAGACAGGGTCCCCATCCAAAAAAAAAGAAAAAAAAAAAGAAGGTTCAATTATGAATGAACACAGTGAGTGATTGGTACCGATCACTCGTTGTGTTCATTCAGGAAAGGAAGGATCTAGTAAACATGACATATTTACCGGACCCTTCCCTTGCTCACCATTTTGAAGGATCCTACTGTGCGCTTGCAGCTGCAGGTGGGAAGCAGAGGAGGGAAACCGGCAGCACCGTGGGGATGGGGGGCACATATGTATGGTGCACAAGGAGGGTGATGGGTGCTGCAGGGGACAATTACTGGAACTGATCCCCTGTATGGCTCCCTCTGCAGCAGCTGAGAGGAAAGCCAGTGGGAGGGAGAGGAGAAAAATCCAGCTTTCAGCTGCTGCAGAGAGAGCCATACAGGGGATCGCTTCCAATAATTGCCCCCCTGCCGTGCTGATCACCCTCCCTGCCCACAGCTGATTCACCCAGCTGCCTGGGCCCCCCTCTGGCCTGGGCCCCGTACAGGAGGACTGGTGGTACCCCCTTCTGGATCTGGGAAGCAGCAGAGAAGACATAACCAGCCGATTGGACACAAATTTGAGGGAGAGGAATTCTTCTGTAGAGTCACTACAAAAGCCTGAAGCAAATGAAGAAGAACACATAAATAACGTGAAGAAAAGCAAAAGAAAGGCGCGCTCTCTTCGTACATTACTGTGGTAAAAAACAAATTTATTCAAATGCATAAAAGAGCGTCCTCACAAACCAAAGAAGATATTAAAACAGAGACAAAAAGCCAGGGGTAACAATCCCAGAAAGCGGGAGACCCCTGATGTAGTTCACTGACGCGTTTCGGGAGACACAATCTTTTCTTCAGAGCTCAAATGTGTCAAATAACTACATCAAGGGTCTCCCGCTATCTGGGATTGTTATCACTGGCTTTTTGTCTCTGTTTTAACCACTTCCTGTCTGGACACTTTCACCCCCTTCCAGACCGGACACTTTCCCCCCTTCCAGTCCGGACACTTTCACCCCCTTCCAGACCGGACACTTTCCCCCCTTCCAGTCCGGACCCTTTCACCCCCTTCCAGACCGGACACTTTCCCCCCTTCCAGTCCAGACACTTTCACCCCCTTCCAGTCTGGACACTTTTACCCCCTTCCAGACCGGACACTTTCACCCCCTTCCAGTCCGGACACTTTTACCCCCTTCCAGTCCGGACACTTTCACCCCCTTCCAGTCCGGACACTTTCACCCCCTTCTAGTCTGGACACTTTCACCCCCTTCCAGTCTGGACACTTTCACCCCCTTCCAGACCGTACACTTTCACCCCCTTCCAGTCCGGACACTTTCACCCCCTTCCAGACCGGACACTTTCCCCCTTTCCAGTCCGGACACTTTCCCCCCTTCCAGTCTGGACACTTTCACCCCCTTCCAGTCTCGACACTTTCACCCCCTTCCAGTCCGGACACTTTCACCCCCTTCCAGACCGGACACTTTCACCCCCTTCCAGTCCGGACACTTTCACCCCCTTCCAGTCCGGACACTTTCACCCCCTTCCAGTCCGGACACTTTCACCCCCTTCCAGTCCAGACACTTTCACCCCCCTTCCAGTCCGGACACTTTCACCCCCTTCCAGTCCAGACACTTTCACCCCCTTCCAGACCGGACACTTTCCCCCCTTCCAGTCCGGACACTTTCACCCCCTTCCAGACCGGACACTTTCCCCCCTTCCAGTCCGGACCCTTTCACCCCCTTCCAGACCGGACACTTTCCCCCCTTCCAGTCCAGACACTTTCACCCCCTTCCAGTCTGGACACTTTCACCCCTTTCCAGACCGGACACTTTCCCCCTTTCCAGTCTGGACACTTTTACCCCCTTCCAGACCGGACACTTTCACCCCCTTCCAGTCCGGACACTTTTACCCCCTTCCAGTCCGGACACTTTCACCCCCTTCCAGTCCGGACACTTTCACCCCCTTCTAGTCTGGACACTTTCACCCCCTTCCAGTCTGGACACTTTCACCCCCTTCCAGACCGTACACTTTCACCCCCTTCCAGTCCGGACACTTTCACCCCCTTCCAGACCGGACACTTTCCCCCTTTCCAGTCCGGACACTTTCCCCCCTTCCAGTCTGGACACTTTCACCCCCTTCCAGTCTCGACACTTTCACCCCCTTCCAGTCCGGACACTTTCACCCCCTTCCAGACCGGACACTTTCACCCCCTTCCAGTCCGGACACTTTCACCCCCTTCCAGTCCGGACACTTTCACCCCCTTCCAGTCCGGACACTTTCACCCCCTTCCAGTCCAGACACTTTCACCCCCCTTCCAGTCCGGACACTTTCACCCCCTTCTAGTCCGGACACTTTCCCCCCCTTCCAGTCCAGACACTTTCACCCCCCTTCCAGTCCGGACACTTTCACCCCCTTCTAGTCCGGAAACTTTCCCCCCCTTCCAGTCCGGACATTTTCACCCCCCTTCCAGTCCGGACACTTTCCCCCCCTTCCAATCCGGACACTTTCACCCCCTTCCAGTCCGGACACTTTCACCCCCTTCCAGTCCGGACACTTTCACCCACTTCCAGTCTGGGCCAATTTTCAGCTTTCAGCGCTATCACACTTTGAATGACAATTGCGCGATCATGCAACACTGTACCCATATGAATTTTTAAGAATTTTTGGAGACAGATAAAGCTTTATTTTGGTGGTATTTATTCACCACTGGGATTTTTATTTTTTTTGCTATATAAATAAAAAAGTCCAAAAATTTTGAAAAAAATTGTTTTCTTATTAAATTTTGCAAATAAATAATATTTCATCATAAATCTTGGCCACAATTTATTCCGTTATCTTTTTAGTAAAAAAAAATAACCCAAATTAGTTTATAACCAAAAATTATAATTTTTAAACATTTTTTTTTACATTGTTATTTTATTTTTTTGTATTATTATTTATGTTTTTTTTTTTTTTACATACTGTCACCCTAGCAGTACAGTGTCACCATGTAGTACTTGTGGGGGGTGATGAAGATTTTTTTTTTTCTTTCTACACTGATTGCATTTGCACCTATGTGTGAGCTGTGATTTGTCACAGCTTGTCACATGGTACAAGGCTGTTGTGAATAGCCCTGTACCATGTGACCTCTGTGATCATTCACAGATTTCACATGTAGTAAGCAATGATGTCAGAAGTGACATCTTGCTTACTACTCTGCATGCGATCACTGATTGGCCAATCAGTGATCGCATGATTGGGACCTCACACAGAGGTCCCGTACAGCGATCGGTGTTCCACTGTGTCCGGAGGACAGCGGGCACTGGATCGCGGTGCTGCGCGCTCCCAGGGAGCGCGCACAAGCAGGGGTTGGGAGGCCGTTTATAAACAACCACCCGACCTGCACTGCCACCGTCCGGCTGTTTATATACAACAGCCGGACGGGGGGTGGTTAATATCTCCTTTGGTTTGTGAGGACGCACTTTTATGCATTTGAATAAATTAGTTTTTTTTACCACGGTAACGCACGAAGAGAGCGCGCCCTTCTTTTGCTTTTCTCCACCAGTACCAAGGTTTCCCGATCTTTCAAGGGCTGCACCTCAGAGAATGACAGATACGTTCCCCCTCCCCCCCCCCCAGTCACCAGGAAGATTTGAGCGCTGCTTTCGTTTTTCTTGACATAAATATCGCGGTCCTTTTTAGCATTTTTTTGTGGTAGTCCTCAAAGCAGAGCCAGATTTACTATCCCCTAGACAGTCATTGACCTCGTTTTTTCCCATCATCCACAGAAACGCAATTAAAAATATGTAATTAACGCGAAGCTGCGCCCATAAAGTAGCTTTGCAAGTTACGCCAAATGATCGCAAGACGCTCTTTTCTCGCTGGAAGCAAATGCTACCTTCCCTGATGAGTACCCTACTGCTCAGGTAGAGGGTGAGATATTCCTTTCCTGATTGGTCCACACCTGACACTATGACTTATGCAGGCCATACACGGGTCAAATTCCAAACAAATTTTCTTTAGAAAATCGGAAATTGTGTGCATTTTGTAACCCGATGGCGCCACCATTGATTTCAAAATTCAACCAACCAAACCAGAAACAAATTTTTCGTGGCCAAAATTTTTCTTTTCTTTCCAGGTCGCAGCTCATTACTTTTTCGTTTAGATTTCTCGCACGATTCATCCACCATTGATTCGACATTTGTTGGTTTTTCAAAAAATTTCCAACATGTCCGATCACTCAAATTCCACGGTCACACGAAAAATCGGCAGCTTCTGTGACCCACTAATGGTGCGAAATCTCTAGCACAGGAGCACTGGTAAGTTCTGCAAGTAGACATGTGCAGAAGGAAAACATTTGTTTTGTTTCGATTCGTTATTTTAATAATTTAATTTAGTTAAATTGGTTACATTCGTTTTTGGAATTCGTTTAGTTTCATTTTGTTCATATTCTTTTTCAAATTCAATTCGAATTTTCTGAATTTGGTCGAAATTAATTCAATTCAACCAAATCAAAAGTAATGAATTAGAATTTATTCGATTTGAAATTTTAATTTTGGAAAAATGGTTATATATTTTAATTTTATTCTATTCTATTGTTTTTTTTCTACTCTATTCTTTTCTATTCTATTCTTTTAAATCCTATTCTATTAATTTCTATTCTATTTTTTTCTATATTATTCTAATCTATTGTATTCTAATTCTAATTTATTCTATTCGAAATTCGGAAGACGGTTATATTCTTTCTATTTTGTTCTATTCTATTCTATTGTTTTTATTTTCTATTCTTTTCCATTCTTTTAGTTTCTATTCTATTCTTTTCTATACTATTCCAATCTATTCTAATTCAAATTTATTCTAATCAAAGACAGTTCTATTCTTTCTAATTGTTCTTTTTTCTAGTCTATTCTTTTCTATATTTTTTTTATTTTTTATTCTATTCTTTTCTATGCTATTCTAATTGTTTCTATTCTAATATGAATTTATTTCTATATGAAATTTGGAAGACGGTTATATTCTTTCTATTTTATTCTATTCTACTCTATTCTATTGTTTTTATATTCTATTCTTTTCCATTCTTTTAGTTTCTGTTCTATTCTTTTCTATGCTATTCCAATCTATTCTAATTCAAATTTATTCTATTAGAAATTCGGAAGACAGTTATATTCTTTCTGTTTTGTTCTCTTTTCTATTCTATTCTTTTCTAATCTATTCTATTCTTTTATTTTCTATTCTATTCTTTTCTATACTATTCTAATTGTTTCTATTCTAATATGAATTTATTCTATTTGAAATTTGGAAGATGGTTATAATCTTTCTATTTCATTCTATTTTATTGTTTTTTATATTCTATTCTTTTCTTTCTTTTATTTTCTATTCTATTCTTTTAAATCCTATTCTAATAATTTCTATTCTATTTTTTTCTATACTATTCTAATCTATTGTATTCTAATTCTAATTTATTCTATTAGAAATTCAAAAGATGGTTATATTCTTTCTATTTTGTTCTATTCTATTGTTTTTATATTCTATTCTTTTCCATTCTTTTAGTTTCTATTCTATTCTTTTCTATACTATTCCAATCTATTCTAATTCAAATTTATTCTAATCCAAAATTCGGAAGACGGTTATATTCTTTCTAATTGCTCTTTTTTCTAGTCTATTCTTTTTTAATCTTTTCTATATTTTTTATTCTATTCTTTCTATACTATTCTAATTGTTTCTATTCTAATATGAATTTATTCTATTTGAAATTTGGAAGACGGTTATATTCTTTCTATTTTATTCTATTCTACTCTAGTCTATTTTTTTTTATATTCTATTCTTTTCCATTCTTTTAGTTTCTATTCTATACTTTTCTATACTATTCCAATCTATTCTAACTCAAATGTATTTTAATCGAAATTCGGAAGACGGTTATATTCTTTCTAATTGCTCTTTTTTCTAGTCTATTCTTTTCTAATCTTTTCTATATTTTTTTATTTTTTATTCTATTCTGTTCTATACTATTCTAATTGTTTCTATTCTAATATGAATTTATTCTATTTGAAATTTGGAAGACGGTTATATTCTTTCTATTTTATTCTATTCTATTCTACTCTATTTTTTTATATTCTATTCTTTTCCATTCTTTTAGTTTCTATTCTATTCTTTTCTATACTATTCCAATCTATTCTAATTCAAATCTATTCTAATCGAAATTCGGAAGACAGTTATATTCTTTCTAATTGCTCTTTTTTCTAGTCTATTCTTTTCAAATTTTTTTTATTTTTTATTCTATTCTTTTCTATATTATTCTAATTGTTTCTATTCTAATATGAATTTATTCTATTTGAAATTTGGAAGACGGTTATATTCTTTCTATTTTATTCTATCCTATTCTATTGTTTTTTATATTCTATTCTTTTCCATTCTTTTATTTTCTATTCTATTCTTTTTTATACTATTCCAATCTATTCTAATTCAAATTTATTCTAAATTCAGAAGACAATTACAGTCTTTCTATTTTATTCTATTCTATTATTTTCTATTCTATTTTGTTCTATTATTTTATTTTATATCATATTATATATATATATTTCTATATTCTGTTTTACTCATAATCTATTCTATCCTTTTCTGTTCGACCAACCTCAGCACCACCTGCCTGGAGTTTGCATGTTCTCCTTGTGCCTGTGTGGGTTTCCTCCGGGTACTCCGGTTTCCTCCCATACCCCAAAGACATGCTTGTAGGTTAATTGGCTCCTGTCTAAATTGTCCTTAGTATGTGTATGTATGAATGTAAGTTAGGGACATTAGATTGTACGCCCCTTGAGGGTTAGGGACTGATGTGAATGTACAATATATATGTAAATCGCTGCATACATTGACGGCGCTATATAAGTACCTGAAATAAATAAAATATTTTATCCCTGTATTTTCTATTCTATTTTATTCTATGCTTTTATTTTCTATTCTTTTCTATTCTGTTTTACGCTATTCTTTTCTGTTCTTTTATTTTCTATTATATTCTGTTCTGCTTTACTATATTCTATTCTTTTCTATTCCTTTATTTTTTATTTTATGCTATCCTTGTTTTCAAATTTGATTTTGTTTTTTAATTTGAATTTCTGACGAAATAGTGTTTTATTATTTCAGATTCGTTTAAATTCATTACTACATCCGAATCTCCAAATAACGAAAAATTTGTTCGAATTTTGATTCGGACTAAAAGAACCGCACAGGTCTACCTGCAAGGCCTTCTCACACTCTGCAGCCCAGGACACCAGCTTAGGTTGTTTCATCCTAGTCAAGTCATTCAAGGATTTAGCCAAGGTACTGTAGTTGCCCACAAACTCCCTGTAGTAGGTGGCTGTCCCCAAGAATCACATAACCTGCATTTTGGTTTGAGGGGTATGCCAGGCCAGGATGGCCTCAACCTTCCCTGTCTCAGGTTTCAGGGTGTCTCCTCATACCTGGTGTCCCAAGTACTGGAGTACTGAACAGGCTGGATGAAGCTTGTGGGCCCCAATGCAAAAGTTGACCTGGGGCCCCCCACTACCACCCTCAGCTTCCACTGCATGCCAAGATACTCCAATTACGCGGCAAAATACTCCAAGTGGCTAAAGAGTTATTTCAGAGATCTGATGTAAAGGGGGAATGCCGTGGACTTTGGTGTAAAGGTAAACTCTCAGGTAAGGAGGTCTCTGGTCATCAGAGCCCCCCCCCCTTACACAAGAGTCCCCAGAGTTCCCCTTTACATCAGACTCCACAGAGTTCCCCCTTACATCAGACTCCACAGAGTTCCCCCTTACATCACGGTCCACAGAGTTACCCCTTACATCATGGTCCGCAGTGTTCCCCTTTACATCAGGATCTGCAGAGTTCCCCTTGCACTGTACAGGAGAATCCTGCAAAATGTAAAGGGGAACTCTGAGGACACTGATTTCAAGGGAAAAGCTGGGTACTCTGATGTGGGTGGTGACCATAGAACTAGCCTGCAGCCGGCAGGACCCAGAATTTGCATCTCTGCCAGGGCAAATCTCTTCCCATGCTCTATTCTACTCCCAGGGTATTGAAAGGCCCTGAGGCTCCCCTCAATCCGGGAGAGTCTTGAACAGGTAGGCATGGCACTTTCCACAGAGCTTCCAGGCGGGAAATGATGAGTGCTACCCAATTAGTACTGGGTAGCACTGGCAGACAAGGCATTTGCCTGGGACGGCAATTTTCAGGGGGAAGGTGCCGCCCCCCCAGAAGAAGTGGCAGGAGGGACGGAAAGCTGGCGAGAAGGCTGAGTTGATGGATGGCCGGCTGCAGGCTAGTTCTTGTGATTGGGTGGCAGTGGCAGAGGTTGTTAGCGATGGGGGAGGGGGTGCCATGGCAGGCGATCGGTTGTTGGCAGTCGGTGGTGCGAGGGTGTTCACAAAGGGGGAGGGTACTGCTGGGTGGTGCTCGATTCTTGTGTTGCCTAGGTCAGGACAAGAGGTGAATCCAACAATCGTGGAGAGCTAAAAAGAGACTAATAAATATAAAACATCTCTCGCCAAAATGGTATCCTTTAATGCACGCCTCAATAAACATAGAAATGACAACAATGGACATCAAAGTATAAGGGTAAAAAAACATATTTCATCGCCCATTTAATTATCTATTATATATTTAAAAATGAAATTATTTAACTATATATAACTATTACATAGTGTGATTAATCTGGGTGGGACAGGTCCTTTGGGGGGTACAGATCTTAAATACCCTTTAGGATTTTACATGTTGGCTTTGGTAACAGATGCTGATTAATTCACGGCTTCCTCTGGCAAGCCAGCGATCCCAAAGTTAGATAGTTGAAGATTCAGATGGTATCCACAGATGATGTAAGGGAGGTTTACTTTCTGGATTATTTTTTAGATGGTTTTCAGGATCTGTCAATATAGAACAAAGATGCTCCTGGCCACTAGCAGGATGGTAAAAGGCTCTCACCAAGGAAGCTAACTCTAGTGTCACCTGGCCTTGACCAAAGCCACCAGTTGTATGGTTGAACTTCTGCTATGGACCTCCAGAACACCAGGATGGCATGTTGGTGTAGCAAGTTTGTCTGAATCCTTGATGAAATATTAAAGTTCAAATCAGACAAAGGTCAGATTCCAAAACAGCTGGCGTAAGGTAGTGCTTATCAGTGTGGAAACAGATCCATCAGAGAAAAGGGATCTTAATGACTTTCCCTGTTCTGCTTTGGCCATTAGAAGGATACTAAAAAGTTCTCTCCAAGGATACTAACTCTAGGAGCACCTGGTCTTCCCAGAGCCACAAATGGTGTGTGGCTGGACTTGTGCTGAAGGCATCCGTTAAGGGCAAACCCCAAGATGGCTTCACTGTTAGCATTAGGATGTACCAAGACAGAGTATGGTTCCGAAAAAAGGAGCTTAGTCAAAATCAGTCCAAGATCACTTATCACATACAAAAACTGAGCAAAAAAAGTACAATTTAGGAATCCTTTCATATCTTCCAATTGGACTGAGTTTGCCATTGACTAAGGTAGCCATGAGAAAGTACAGAAAGATAACACTCAGCCTGGTTGGTTTCCACACAGAATGTAATACAGGTTTTGTTATTCTTCTGGGTTTCTTCAGACATGGTTACCTCAGCATGGCCGGATCTAGGGGGGTGCTTGGGTGGACTGTGCCCCCAAGATTTTAGATGTGCCCCCCCCCCCTGGCCGGATGCCCCCCTCCTCCCATGTGCAACCTGGAAGTCTCCATAGTTTCACTTTGACCTGCTAGTGTATGGGAGAAATAAACCCCAGATGAGTGAACAACTGCAGATTGCAGAGGTTTTAGCAACAGCTTCATCTTTTGAGATCTTCTTCTCTACCGGATTTTTATCCTTCCTCATTGAAAGTTCACCTGTCAAGCCTGACTGACTGAGACTGTGTATGAGCACCTACTGATCAAGTAACTTGGCCAGCACAGAGGCTTAGTGGTTAGCACTCCTGCCTTACAGCACTGGGGTCCATGTTTTGAATTCAAGCCAGGACAATATCTTCATGGGGTTGGTTCTCCCTATGTTTGTGTAGGTTTTATCTCCACATTCCAAAGACATATTGGTAATACTTATCTAGGTATATCCGCTCCAAGTTTCATATTGAAGATTAAGATCCTTAAGGAGTACATGGTCGCTTCCAGGAAGCATACAGAGCAAATTGACCTTTCCTTTGGGGGTCAGAACCTTCCGGTAAGGGACAGTGTGGTTGCTGTTGGTGAAGTACCTCTCCCTTTGATGGTTTCCTGGGCACCTACTGGATATATGTTGGTTGTTTGCTGATGGACTTTTTATTGTATATATAAAACCTTTAGATTGGACTTTCTGATATATGAAAAGCCCATTTAAAATTTGTTTTAGCGCTGCACCCTCTATCTATTTAGGTTCATAGGATCGCTATTACATCCGGTGGTACACGGCTTTATTACACGCCCCCATCTCCTTCAAAGACTGCTTAGCTCTTGGAAATATGAATGGGGGTGGGTAATGAAGCCATGCATTGTCAGCTGTAATAGCGATCTTATCTCAGAGAGCCCGCATCTCCTCACTACTCTTTTTGTTCCTGCATGTAAGATTTGGGGAGAGGGAGCTTGCAAAGAAGGGGTAGTGGGGGGGCTTTTTGTGCTGGAAAGGGTAATTGGGGGGGGATGTATTAAGAGGCAGGATTGGGGAAGATTTGTGCAAGGAGGGGGGAATTGGGAGGAGGGAGGATCTATGCTGGAAGGTGGGAATTGGGAGGGGGCAGGATTTGTGCTAGGAGGGAGGAATTGGAGGGGAATTGTGCTAGGAGGGGAGAATTGGTAGCGGGGATTACTGCTAAGTGGGGGGAATTGGGGGTGGTGTGTGCTACTAGGGTGATTTGGGTATGCTGGGATTTGTGCTGGGAAGGGAAATTTGTAGGGGGTTGTGCTAGGAGGAGGCATTTGGGGGTGGATTTGTACTAGAAGGGGGGGGTGGGGGGATTTGTACTAGTAGGGGGGATTTGTACTGGGAGGGGTGGTTTGTACTACAAGGGGGATTTGTACGGGGGTAGGATTAGTGCTGGGAGGCAGGATTTAGGGAGAGTATTTGTACTAGGAGTGGAGATTTGATGAGAGGATTTATGCTAGGAGTAGGGATTTGGAGGAGAGGGTTTGTGCTAGGAGTGGGGGGGGGGGATTGGTACTAGGAGTAAGGATTTGGGGGGAGGATTTATGCTAGGAGGGGGGGAGATTTGTACTAGAAGGGGGAATTTGGTAAAGGATTTACGCTAGGAGTTGGGATTTGTACTGGGAGAGGGATTGGGGAGAGAAGTTGTACTAGGAGGAGGGATTTGAGGGGGGTATTAGTACTAGGAGTGGGGATTTGGGGGAGAGGGTTTGTACTAGGAGGAGGGATTTGGAAGGAAAGAGGATATGTGTTAGGAGGGGTGATTTTTGGGGCACGGAAGATTTGTTAGGGATTGGAGGGATTTGAGCTGAAAGGTGGGACTGGGAAGCAAAGATGGGGAATTTTTGCATTTTTGTTTGGGTAGAATTTGGGCTTGCAGAAGGAATTTATGCTTAGGGGGTGAGCATGTTGATTAGTGCTGGGTTTTTTTTTGGGGGGGGGGGGGTGCATTTTTTCACCTTTACCTTGAATGCTAGATGACCTTGTCCCGGCACTGCCCACACTGCACACAAGACACTCAAAAGATCTCCCCACACATAACACATCGCTGAGATCAGATTCCCCACAGCATTGATCTGCACAATGTGTAGCTGGCTGCAGTTGCAGTTCTGACCTGTGAAATTCCCTCATTGGATTGGCAGCTGCAGTAGCCGGCTACACACTGTGTGGAGGGATACTGATCTCAGCTATGTACTGTGTGGGGAGGAGGAGACCTCTTAAGTGCCCTGCCAGCAGTGACCCTGTCCTCAACTCTGCTGACCACTGTCTTCCGCCATGCTGACTTCTGTATCCTGCCCTGCTATCCCCTGTCCTCTGCACTGCTGACCCCTATCTTCTGTCCTATTGACCCCTGTCCTCTGCCAAGCTAACCCACTACACTGCCCTACAAACTGTCCTCTTCCCCCCTGACATTTTTTACTGCATCCCAAATGAGATGTACCCTGTACTTCAGTCTAGTTAGGTTGAAAGTATGAAAAGAGCACTAATTTGCATTCAGGAACCCTCCAGACAGAGCAAGGATGAAGGGAGATGATTGTGGCACCAGCAAGATGGTAGAAGACCTCACTGAGGATTCTAACTCTAGAGGTATTTGGTCTTCATCTGAACTGCTGCTCGCATGGATTTGTAAGGCAGGTTCCCCCCCAATCTGCCTTACTGTTGGCATCCAGATATAGGAATGTGGCGTACAAAATGTTACAATCAAGGTAAGACCAAATCTCACATTCAAACCTATAGTGGAGTGACCAGTCAAGCAAAAAGCTTACAAGAGAACATCCTGTCTACTGTTACTTTGTTATTAACCACAAAGCCCGTGGCTTCAGAAACTTCAATGCAACAAAATGTTACCTAAAGCGCAATTCCAATTGATACATATACATTTTTAACTTGGTTCCTGACCATTGTAAAAATAAAAAGCGTCTCTGGCTGCAATACTTACCTCTCTGGATCTGTCTCCTGCAGACTCACCTACTCTGGGACTCAAAGCTACTCTCCTTTTAGCTTGAATGATGCCCAATATATATCCACCCACCTCCTGTGAATGCATAGTGTCATGGGTCTGCCTTCTAAGGAGGTGTCACCATAGCCCCCTGCACTCACAGTATAATGACAGAGAAATGGTGCTGACATCACATTATCACAAGGGCAGAAGAATAGTAGGGTAAACGACAGGATCCTTCACTGTACGAGACCTGCAGTTCTCTGACAGTAGTATCCTTATACTATATATAATTTTACCTTACACAGCACCCATCCACACCTGGGAGTACCACCATTAGAGGTGTTTGTACACAGAAAAAGAAATCAGTTGTTCCACTTTAAAATGGAAGCATTGAATTTTGTATCCAGGTCTGAATGATCAACCTTGGTCTGAACTATCAATGTTTTCACATGAATGATGCAGCGGGGGAGTATACCAGGGAAGGAGCTTGTTAAGTGGAAGGCGTATGGAAGTTGACTGACCTACCAGGAGAAAACAGAGAGCACAATAAATAGGACTTGTTGTGCTGCACTAATGAAGGAGTTTTACCACCAAAAACTGGCATGAAACAAAGTGCTGGGGGAAAGGAATTCTAGTGAGCATAGAAACATTTTAAAACTTAGGCCAATTGAATTGGGTACAATCAGCCTGCCCACAGATGGTTTTAATCGTGGCCAGTCCCTGCTGAACCGGCCAAGATTTGAACCATCTATGGCTGGCTTAAGTCACACCTTCCTGCATTGACTATTGAGTGCTGCAGAGCAAATGTGCTTCCTCCCAGACATTTATTTATTTAAGTGTCCTAATACCAGTGGCGTCCCTAGGCAGGTGCGGGGGGTGCGCGCCGCACCAGGTGACACCTACCGCACGGGATGATACCGGACCCACTCCATGAAAAGGTAAGTTGAAAACAAAGCAGATTATCCCCGCAGGATGGATCGGATCTGTGGATTGGGGAGCATAATGGATCGGAGGGGGTGTCACCAAGTGTTATCGCACCGGGTGACACCAACCCTAGGGACGCCTCTGCCTAATACATACTTATTTCACAGGGATATTCGATTTTGTCATGGGACTTCATTGACGTCTTCTTCTAAGGTTTGGAAAGCTTCAGAGAATTATACCATGTATTGGCATCAACCTTGTTCCCTGCAGTGTTCTCTTGTGAATCCAGATTAGCATGATGACACTCCAGCGGAGCGTGGTTCTTTGACACCCTGGACTCATGGGAAGTGGAGTGAATGATGTTGCCTGTCATTCAACCCAAAATAGAGCCAGCATTAAGCCCCGGTTCACATATGTGCATTCCTGCGGGCCGCGTTTTGCGCGTGCACGGGAGCCCATTCATTTGAATGGACTCCTGTGCCCCGTGACACGCAGGGAAGAAGTCCCTGCACTACTTTGGAAAACGCAGCCCACACGGGAACCTCGATTCCTTTGCAGGCGGCGTGCCATTAGAATTAATGGCACCCGCCCGCGGGTCCGCAATTCTCTGTGCGGGTGGTGGATGTTTCGCAGTGGCCCCACCCACGCAGATGTGAACCTAGCCTTAATTGCAGAGCAGCAAGTCTGCAGAGGATTGCAGAGGAGAAGCCACCAATGCTATAATTATTGTAATTTATTTTATTATACACTATTTTATAATTATAGTCTGTAGGTATTATTTTATGTAATTGTGTGTGTGTGTGTGTGTGTGGGGGGAGAGAGAGAGAGCGAGAGAGAGAGAGCGAGAGAGAGAGAGAGAGAGAGAGAGAGAGATACGAGATAGATACGAGATAGATAGATAGATAGATAGATAGATAGATAGATAGATAGATAGATAGATAGATAGATAGATAGAGAGATTTATATTCTAATAATAATAAAAAAACTATCTATCTATATTTATAATCTACAGGTATTGTTTTATTAAAGTTATATTATAATAATAAAAACTATATATATGTGCGTATATATATATATATATATATATATAATCTACAGGTATTGTTTTATTATAATTATATTGTTTACATTACACTACATTTATTATATTATTATAGTTATATAAGTATTCTATACAGTTACTGTATTGTTGTAGTTATACCATATCCTGTAGTTTTTCTATATAGTTGTTATAGTTATACTAGTTATATTATACTATATAGTTATGTTACATAGCATTTGATGAAAGATTTGCCCTTACCTTGACTACAATTTTGAGTTACATTTTGTACCCCATTCTATGGTCATAGCTACCTTCTATAAGGCAATACCACAGCGGTGTGATTTGTCCGTATAATTTTTTCTTATAAGGGGCTGCTTTTGTTTCCAGGTCAAGGCTAGAAGTCATTACACAAGGTGGACGCAAGGATAAGGTACAAAACTTCACTCCATAAAAGTCATCCAAATACATTTTATCAATGTGGCCAACTTCCGAAACAATCTCCTCAATATCCTAAGCCACGCCCCCTGATGTGTTTCACCGTGAGTTGGATTGTGTGGGAAGTTGGAAGTTGACTACATTGATTAATTCTAATGGGATGACTGTTATGGAGTGTGGTTTTGAATTTTATCCTTGCCACATTGGGCTGTGCTGGATGAGCTCTCTGGTAACTATGGAGGCAGCCAATAAGTCCATAAATATAAAGAGTCCAGCGCACTCCATATAGAAATGAGACCCAGTCATGGGGGGGGGGTGCTGTGGTGAAATGTCGCTGCCAAAGTCCAATACAAGATAGATAGATAGATAAACAGGACACTTTAATGTCCATAACAGAAGAATGCAACCTTCTGCTGGTAACAATGGAGTGCCATATTTGTTTTACTCAATATGGTGTGCTAGTAATATCTTGGATTAGGCAACCATTAAAGATATCGGCAATGTATCTTGGAAGCCCCGGTGGCTTTGGCTTCTACAACTGGATTGCCAGCTTCATCCTTACTATTCCGCTTGCTCTTTTCACTCTTGTCCTTCTCTTTGCCCTGCTTCAAAGATCTGCTTGAGGTTGCTGTAGATTTGTGATGGTGTATGGAGATTGTTCTTTGGAGCTGTGATGTGCACAAGAATGGGCTGTTGAACGCGACCTGCGGTGGTATGATTGCTCTTCTTCCTGGATCTTCTTCCTCTATAAATGGGTGTCTGGAGTGGCGATAACCAAGGGAATGGCATCTGGAACGTGAACTGGAATAGTAATCTCGCTCCTTTCTGTGAATCTTCCTCTGGTATGATTCAGATCTATTGGTGGAGCGGTGGTATCCGGGGGAATGGCATCTGGAATGTGATTCAGAATTGTAATTTCGCTCCTCTCTTGGAAACTTCCTCTGATATGATTCAAATCTATCAATGTAGCAGTGGTTTTCAGGGCAATGGTATCTGGAACGTGATCTGGGATAGTAATCTCGCTCCTTTGTTTGGATCTTCCTCCAGCGTGATTCAGATCTATAGCTGGAACATTGGTATCTAGGTGAATGGCATCTAGAAGATGATCCAGAAGTGCAATCTCGACCCTCTCTATGAATATTCCTTCGGTATGATTCAGACCTATCTCTGGAGAGACGATATCCAGGGGAATGACATCTGGAACGTGACCTGGAATAGTAATCTCTCTCCTTTGTGCAGATCTTCTTCAGGTATGCATGTGCTTTTGAATGGAGGAATTCAGAATCAGAGACTGACATTGATGGGGACCTTAATTTGGATTTGAAGAATGGAGGTTTAGACCTAGAGAAACAAAATACAAATGCTCTAAATATCAATTTGTTTAAGTTGAACGCACTGAATGCAATTGAAATCATCAGGTTTTCTTTTAATGTTATGACCCCACCATTTGCACATGTCCACAAATATAGGCACCCCTTCATTTCTGTCAATGTACCACTTCGCTCAAAAAATTATGGCAATTACGAATGTTTAGACATGCTCATATTATTTTATTTTGTTTGTATGGGTATGACACAAAAAAGTAGAGAAACAAAAAGCCAAATCAGACACATTCCACGCAAACCCCCCCAAATGGACTGGACAAATTTATTGGCACCCTCAATATTTGGTAGCACACCTCTTGGAGAAAATAACTGAAATCAGTGGCTTCCTGTCACCATCAAAGAGTTTCTTACACTCCTCTCCTGGAATTTTGGAGCACTCTTCTTTCACCAACTGCTCCAGGTCTCCAGATTGGAATGGTTCCTTTCCCCAACTGATGTTTTGAGATCCAGCACTCTTCTTTCGCCAACTGCTCCAGGTCTCTCAGGTTGGAATGGTTACTTTCCCCAACTGATGTTCTGAGATCCAGCACTCTTCTTTCGCCAACTGCTCCTGGTCTCTCAGATTGGAAGGGTTTCTTTTCCCAACTGCTGTTTTGAGATCTCTCCATAGGAGCTCTATGGGATTGAGATCTGGACTCATTGGGTCATTGTCCTGCTGTAAGACCCATGGCCTCTGACAGAGACCCAACTTTCTGACACCGGGCCCTACATTGCACCCCAGAATTCTTTGGTAGTCTGTAGATTTCATAATGCTATGTACACGGTCAGGACATCCAGTGCCTGAAGCAGCAAAGCAACCCCAAAACTTCAGTGACAGTGAGTGTAGGGACTGTAATCTTGAGAATGTGCCAATAATTTTGTCCACTCCATTTTGGGGGGTTTTGCGTGGAATGTCTCAGATTTGGCTTTTTGTTTCTCCACTTTTGTGTATCATACCAATACAAACAAAAGAAATAAACATGAGAATGTCAAAACATTTGTATTTGCAACAGTTTTCTGGGTGACAAAATGCAGGGGGCACAAAATCCTTGGACATGACTCTACTTACCTTCTTTTTCCTCCCTTACTGCTCCATTTAGCAAGAAAATGTGCAAGCTAGTTAGTAAAGTTAAATCCAAGGGAACCTTTATATGAATGGGAACTCTCTCCCCACCTCCACATGACAACTATGGGCCAATCACTAAGCAGCAACGTTCTTACATGGAAGGAGATGGTGAGTCACATGCTCCCTCATACTTAAAAGTACAAGGTATTTTTCACAGCTCCTGGTGGTCAAACAAAACACTTACTGTATAAAGTGAAGGGGAGGTGAGTATAAGCTCCTGGGGAAGGAAGGTGGGGAGGGAGCTAGCATTAAGCCCACATCATTATTCCATGCTGTTTATACTCACTCAGTCACTAAGGGGTTCGTTTTCTGCATTCTTCAAAACACCTGGTTTATCCTGTTGTTCTTTGTCTCCCTTTCTTGCCCATGTTTTTAGTGTATTTCTATCCCGAGCATTTCTTTCCAACACATCTGAGCAGCCCACGTGAGTCACATATGTGGGCGTATATAAGGTGGTAAATGACAGCCCACTCCCACCCTCCTCCTCCATGCTCACTAACCAGCTAATCACTATGGGGGTGGGATATTACATCTTGGTCGATGGAGGCTTCACCTCCCTGTTATTCTAAGACACAATCTGGAGGGGTGTGACACAACCTGTAATTGGCAGAAATCTGCCCACACCATGTTATTGTCAAAAGATAATAAAGATACGATTCAAAATATACAGTATCTCCCAGAAGTGAGTCCACCCCTCCCATTTTTGTAAATGTTTTATTATATCTTTTCATGTGACAACACTGAAGAAATGACACTTTGCTACAATGTGACGTAGTCAGTGTACAGCTTGTATAACACAGGTTGCCACTAGAGTCCTCTTCCACTCCTCCATGACGACATCACGGAGCTGGTGGATGTTAGAGACCTTGCGCTCCTCCACCTTGCGTTTGAGGATGCCCCACAGATGCTCAATAGGGTTTAGGTCTGGAGACACGCTTGGCCAGTCCATCACCTTTACCCTCAGCTTCTTTAGCAAGGCAGTGGTGGTCTTGGAGGTGTGTTTGGGGTCGTTATCATGTTGGAATACTGCCCTGCGGCCCAGCCTCTGAAGGGAGGAGATCATGCTCTGCTTCAGTATGTCACAGTACATGTTGGCATTCATGGTTCCCTCAGTGAAATGTAGCCCCCCAGTGCCGGCAGCTCTCATGCAGCCCCAGACCATGACACTCCCACCACCATGCTTGACTGTAGGCAAGACACGCTTGTCTTTGTACTCCTCACCTGGTTGCCGCCACAGACGCTTGACACCATCTGAACCAAATCAGTTTACCTTGGTGTCATCAGACCACAGGACATGGTTCCAGTAATCCATGTCCTTAGTCATTGTAAGAGTCTTGCCTTTTGAGCACATCTGAAGAAGAGATTGTGATTGATCTTGAAACACGTCAAGTGCAACCATATACGTGACTTATTTCTACATCTTCACTGTAAAACCACTTCTGATGATACCGCCATACTCTGTATTGTAATTCATATATATTTTTTAGGATTGTAAAAATAAAAATTGTTTTCTTTTAAATCGCTGAATTGTTAGCTTACCATTTGATAAAATTTGTGCCTTAAAAGTCCCATCAATAAGAGGGCTCCTCCATTGTACTTTCCAGGGATGATGGCACCTCTTGTATCATACCCCTTCCCTTTCCTTTTGATATGTACGGAGGGCTTTTGATGTGAAAGGAGCACTCTGAATCCAAGGGGGGGCCCTCATGCGGTGCAGGGCTTCCAGTGCTGAATAAACTCTATGGAAGCCCTCAAGCAGTTGAAATTTTGGGGCCCCCTTGCAGGTTTCTGGAGTTTTCTCATGCGCACGATCTAGTGGGATAACATTGAACTACATCGGCACATTGGCCTGTGGATGGAGATGACCATCTTTACCATACATTACACGGATGAAGGTTGCACCAACATCTTTTTACAAACTGACAGCTGAAAGAAGATGAGCTTTTAAGAGACAAACTGAACCTGATGTCTATGGTTTATGTACTTTAAAGCTGAAGTCAAGCTTTTGGTACACTGTAAATAGTTTGGGCCAAGCTGGAGGGTCTCGAAGGTCTCGGCTCACACTGGAAGCCGGTGCTGTATGTTGTATGTAGCCTCAGCTACATACAGTTCATACAGCACATCCAGCGGCCTCACATGTTAGTGAGGGACATAGTTTGTTGGGACCAGCTTGGCTCAAACAAACTATGTAAAGTGAAACAAAAGCTGGAGTTCGGCTTTGAGTTGTTATTAGTACATTGGATTAACTGCTTCTGCGCCGCCCTATAGCAGAAATACTGCTACAAGGCGGCATGGGTGCGCAAAATCATGTATATATACGTGATTTTGCAGTTTACAGGCGGGAGGGGGGGGGGGAGTTGGTGCACGCCATACCCGCACCACCATTCCTGGCCTCGGCTGTCAATTATTGGGTCCCAGCCGATGATTTATCGCTGGCACCCGGTGATTGTGAAGTACCTCCGATGGGGGAGAGACCTGTGTATAAACAACACAGATATCTCCCCTGTCAGCTTACAGTTGAAACCACACAGCTCATAGTAAAACAGCACACAGTTAACCCTTTGATCGCCCCAGATGTTAACCCCTTTCTGCCCAGTGCCATTAGTACAGTGTCAGTGCTTTTTATTAGCACTGATCACTATATTGGTGTCACTGGGGATGTCAGTGACACAAATTCCGTTCCCCCCCAGTGTCAGTGTCTCTGATTGTCACCATTACTAGTCAGAAAAAAAAAATTCCATTATACAGTGAGGAACAGAAGTATTTGAACACCCTGTGATTTTGCAAGTTCTCCTACTTAGAAATCACGAAGGGGTCTGAAATTCACATTGTAGGTGTATTTCCACTCTGAGAGACAGAATTTAAAAAAAAATTCAGGCAATCACATTGTATGATTTGTAAAGAATGTATTTGTCTCGCACTGCTGAACAGAAGTATCTGAACACCTGAGAAGATCCGTATTAATATTTGGTACAGAAGCCTTTGTTTGTAATTACAGAGGTCAGACGTTTCCTGTAGTCCTTGACCAGGTTTGCACTGCAACAGGGATTTTGGCCGACTCCTCCACACAGATCTCCTCTAGATCTGTCAGGTTTCGGGGCTGTCGCTGAGCAACACGGAGTTTCAGCTCCCTCCAAAGATGTTCTATTGGATTTAGGTCTGGAGACTGGCTAGGCCACTCCAGAACCTTGATATGCTTCTTATGGAGCCACTCCTTGGTTCTCCTGGCTGTGTGCTTCGGGTCGTTGTCATGTTGGAAGACCCAGCCACCACCCATCTTCAATGCTCTGACTGAGGGAAGGAGGTTGTTGCTCAAAATCTCACAATAAATGGCCCCATTCATCCTCTCCTTTATACAGTGCAGTCGTCCTGTCCCCTTCGCAGAAAAGCACACCCAAAGCATGATGTTACCACCCCCATGCTTCACAGTAGGGATGATGTTCTTGGGATGCAACTCGTCCTTCTTTTTCCTCCAAACACGACGAGTGAAGTTTAGACCAAAAAGTTCTACTTTGGTCTCATTTGACCACATGACTTTCTCCCATCCCTCCTCTGGATCATCCAGATGGTCATTGGCAAACTTCAGATGGGCCTGGACATGTGATGACTTGAGCAGGGGAACCTTCCGTGCAATGCATGATTTGAAACCATGACGGCGTAGTGTTCTACCGACAGTGACCTTTGAAACTGTGGTCCCAGCTCTCTTCATGTCATTGACCAGCTCCTCCCTTGTAGTTCTGGGCTGATTCCTCACCTTTCTTATCATCAGTGATACCCCATAAGGTGAGATCTTGCATGGAGCCCCAGTCCGAGGGAGACTGACAGTCGTCTTTAGCCTCTTCCATTTTCTAACAATTGCTCCAACAGTTGATCTATTTTCACCAAGCTGCTTGGCAATTGCCCCGTTGCCCTTTCCAGCCTTGTGGAGGTCCACAGTTTTGTCTCTGGTGTCTTTTGACAGCTCTTTGGTCTTGCCCATGGTAGAAGTTGGCATCTGACTGACTGTGGGGTGGACAGGTGTCTTTAAAGAGCTCAGACAGGTGCTACTAAGTTAGATGAATGAGTGGAGTAGAGGTGGACTTTATAAAGGCGCAGTAACAGGTCTTTGAGAGCCAGAATTCATGTTGTTTCTCAGGTGTTCAAATACTTCTGTTCAGCAGTGCAAGACAAATACATTCTTTATAAATCATACAATGTGATTTCCTGAATATTTGTAGAAGCTATAACATTCACTTAAACCAATTAATTTACACATATTGGGATTTTTTTTAGCAAAGACATGGAGCAGAATACATTTTGACCTAAATTTATGACGAAATTTGGACATGTTTAATAACAAAAAGTCAAAAATATTGTTTTTTTCTCAAAATTATCGGTCTTTTTTTTGTTTATAGCGCAAAAAATTAAAAATGCACAGGTGATCAAATACCACCAAAAGAAAGCTTGCGGGGAAAAAAAGTGACACTGTATTGCTAGGGTGACAGTATGTAAAAAAAAAAAACATAAATAATAATATAAAAAAATTAGATAAAAATGTAAAAAAAAATGTTGAAAAACTATAATTTTTGGTTATAAACTAATTTGGGTTATTTTTTTTTTTTACTAAAAAGATAACTGAATAAATTTTGGGCAAGATTTATGAAGAAAGATTATTTATTTGCAAATTTTATAAGAAAAACACTTTTTTTCAAACTTTGTGGACTTTTTCATTTATATAGCAAAAAAATAAAAATCCCAGTGGTGAATAAATACCACCAAAATAAAGTTTTATCTGTCTCAAAAAAAATGCTCAAAAATTCATATGGGTACAGTGTTGCATGACCGCGCAATTGTCATTCAAAGTGTGACAGAGCTGCAAGCTGAAAATTGGCCTGACAGGAAGGGGGGGAAAGTGTCCGGACTGGAAGGGGGGGAAAGTGTCCGGACAGGAAGGGGGGGAAAGTGTCCGGACTGGAAGGGGGGGAAAGTGTCCGGACAGGAAGGGGGGGAAAGTGTCCGGACTGGAAGGGGGGGAAAGTGTCCGGACTGGAAGGGGGGGAAAGTGTCCGGACTGGAAGTGGTTAAAGTAAAGTTTTTGTTTCTTTGAGTTAGTTAATTTTTTCTATCTTTTGTAAACAATTGCTTCAATGCCATTTCCTTTTAAGATTAAATCAATATTATTTTTATCCATTGTCGTGGGGCCCTTAAACAGTATGGTACCTGCTCTGCCTACTTGGTAATTTGGCACTGGGGGCTTCTGATATAAGTTATTTCTTGGAGAGTGTTCATTCACCACTTCCTGCCTGAACACTTTCACCCCCTTCCTGTCCAGGGCAATTTTCAGCTTTCAGCGCTATCACACTTTGAATGACAATTGCGCGGTCATGCAACACTGTACCCAAATGAATTTTTTACCATTTTTTTGAGACAGATAAAACTTTATTTTGGTGGCATTTATTCACCACTGGGATTTAAATTTTTTTTGCTATGTAAATGAAAATGTCCAAAAATTTTGAAAAAAAGTGTTTTTCTTATACAATTTTGCAAATAAATAATCTTTCATCATAAATCTTGGCCGAAATGTATTCCGTTATCTTTTTAGTATAAAAAAAAATAAGCCAAATTAGTTTATAACCAAAAATTATAATTTTTAAACTTTTTTTATACATTTTTATTTAATTTTTTTATATTATTATTTGTTTTTTTTTGTTTTTTTACATACTGTCACCCTAGCAGTAGTGTTACCATGGTGACGCTGTACTACTTGTGGGGGGTGATGAAGATTTTTTTTTTTTTTTACAGTGATTGCTTTTACACCCATATAGGATGTAAAAGCAATAATTTCTCCTTCTCTCTGTCTGCATTCTTGCAGCCATTGAGAAATCATGTGCGAGCTGTGATTGGTCACAGCTTGTCACATGGTACAAGGCTGTTGTGAATAGCCCTGTACCATGTGATCTCTGTGATCATTCACAGATTTCACACGTAGTAAGCAGTGATGTCACAAGTGACATCTTGCTTACTACTTTGCATGTGATCACTGATTGGCCAATCAGTGACCACATGATCGGGATCCCGTCCGACGATCGGTGTTTCACTGTGTTCGGAGGACACAGCGGGGACCGGATCGCGGTGCTGCATGCTCCCAGGGAGCGCACACAGCTAGAAATGGCGGGTGCCATTTATGAACGGCAACCCACCCCTGGAGTGCCACCGTCCGGCCGTTTATAAACAGCAGGCGGACAGCAAGTGGTTAATTTACATTTTACTCCTTCATGTATAAAACCTTTTTTTTTTTTTGGACCACCAATATTTGTAAAATATACAATGTGGCTGTACTGAAAAGGTTGGAGACCCGTGGACTATTTCTGATAAAAGATAGAAAACATCTTCATTGTTTCAGATAGTTAAATGGCATCCTGTCTTAGTGCAGTAATAGAGGCACTATAAACATATCAAAATATTGGGGCAGCACAGTGGCTAAATGGTTAGCACTTCTGCCTGGCAGTACTCGGGTTGTTGGTTCAAATCCCAACCATGGCACCTCCTGCCTGGAGTTTGTATGTTCTCTCTGTGCCTGCGTGGGTTTCCTCCAGGTACTCTGGTTTTCTCCCACACTCCAAAGACATGCTGGTAGGTTAATTGAATCCTGTCGAAAATGGCCCTAGTATGTGTATGTATGAATGTGAGTTAGGGACCTTAGATTGTACCCCCCTTGAGGGTTAGGGACTGATGTGAATGTACAATATATATGTAAAGCACTGCGTACATTGATGGCGCTATATAAGTACCTGAAATAAATAAATAAGATAGGAAGACTTACTGTGATGGTGGCCCCAGTTTGGGAGCAGGTCCTGGTGGCACAGTAGAAGGCTTTACATGGGGAGGAGTTGCTGATGGAGGCGGGGCTGTCACTTGTTGACTTTTGTTGTTAAAGTTCTCAATGAACTAAAAGAAAGAAAGACATTTCTTAGATCTGCAATATTTCCCACCACATTTGGACTAATAATTGTGCATTTAGCCATAAAACAAATGATTAACCCCTCGCCTACCGGGCACTTTCACCCCCTTCCAGTCCAGGCCAATTTTCAGCTTTCAGTACTGTCACACTTTGAATGACAATTTCGCGGTCATGCAACATTGTACACATATGACATTTTTATCTTTTTTTCCCATACAAATAGAGCTTTCTTTTGGTGGTATTTAATCACCGCTGGGTGTTTTATTTTTTGCATATTTGGAAATAAGCAGAAAATTAAAAAAAAAAAAGTTTTTCTTTGTTTCTATTATAAAAATTTGCAAACAGGTAATTTTTCTCCTTCACTGACGTACATTGATGAGGCGGCACTGATGGGCACTGATAGGCAGCACTGATGAGGTGGCACTGGTGGGCATTCACACACAGAGCTGAGCCTCGGCCCTGCCCCCTCCCTCTCTTGACTGGCTCTCTGGCTGAGGTTGCAATTCCTTAGCTAATCAAGAGTGAGAGTCCCCAGAGAACAGAGGCTCTCCTGGACATTGCTGGATCAAGAGGGGGCTCAGGTAAGTGTTAGGGGGGGCTGCTGCACGCAACAGGTTTTTACCCTCATTATTATTATTATTATTCAGGATTTATATATCCCCAACAGTTTGCTCAGCGCTTTACTATATAACGGGAGACAATACAGCAACAATACAGTTCAATACAAGAGGGATAGGAGGGCCCTGATCCTTGGAGCTTACAATCTAAGAGGGAGGGGCTGGTGGTACAAAAGATAATAACTGTGGGGGGTGGACTGGTAGGAGGAGTAGAAGATTCCATTATTAGCTGAGGGCAGGATAGGCTTCCCTGAAGAGATAGGTTTTCAGAGATCACCTAAAAGTGGGCAGAGTAGGCGATAGTCTGATAAATTGGGGTAGAGAGTTCCAAAGGATGGTGGAGGCTCTGGAGAAGTCCTGGAGACGAGCATGAGAGGAAGAGACAAGGAAGCTAGAGAGCAGGAGGTTGTGGGAGGAGCGGAGAGGACGGTTTGAGTGATTTTTGGAGACAAGATTGGTGATGTAATTTGGGGCAGAGTTATAAATGGCTTTATATGTTATTGTTAATATTTTGAATTGTATTCGTTGGGCAATGGGAAGCCAGTGGAGGGATTGGCAGAGAGGGGTGGAGGACACTGAATGGAGGTCAGTGGAGGGATTGGCAGAGAGGGGTGGAGGACACTGAGTGGAGGTCAGTGGAGGGATTGGCAGAGGACACTGAGTGGAGGCCAGTGGAGGGATTGGCAGAGAGGGATGGAGGACACTGAGTTGAGGCCAGTGGAGGGATTGGCAGAGAGGGACAGAGGACACTGAGTGGAGGCCAGTGGAGGGATTGGCAGAGAGGGGTGGAGGACACTGAGTGGAGGTCAGTGGGGGGATTGGCAGAGAGGGATGGAGGACACCGAGTGGAGGCCAGTGGAGGGATTGGCAGAGAGGGGTGGAGGACACCGAGTGGAGGCCAGTGGAGGGATTGGCAGAGAGGGGTGGAGGACACTGAGTGGAGGCCAGTGGAGGGATTGGCAGAGAGGGGTGGAGAACACCGAGTGGAGGTCAGTGGAGGGATTGGCAGAGAGTGGTAGAGGACAGTGAGTGGAGGCCAGTGGAGGGATTGGCAGAGAGGGGTGGAGGACACTGAGTGGAGGCCAGTGGAGGGATTGGCAGAGAGTGGTAGAGGACAGTGAGTGGAGGCCAGTGGAGGGATTGGCAGAGAGGGGTGGAGGACACTGAGTGGAGGCCAGTGGAGGGATTGGCAGAGAGGGGTGGAGGACACTGAGTGGAGGGATTGGCAGAGAGGGGTGGAGGACACTGAGTGGAGGCCAGTGGAGAGATTGGCAGAGAGGGGTGGAGGACACTGAGTGGAGGCCAGTGGAGGGATTGGCAGAGAGGGGTGGAGGACACTGAGTGGAGGCCAGTGGAGAGATTGGCAGAGAGGGGACGAGGACACTGAGTGGAGGCCAGTGGAGGGATTGGCAGAGAGGGGTGGAGGACACTGAGTGGAGGCCAGTGGAGAGATTGGCAGAGAGGGGTGGAGGACACTGAGTGGAGGCCAGTGGAGGGATTGGCAGAGAGGGGTGGAGGACACTGAGTGGAGGCCAGTGGAGGGATTGGCAGAGAGGGGTGGAGGACACTGAGTGGAGGCCAGTGGAGGGATTGGCAGAGAGGGGTGGCAGATACAGAATGGTTAGTAAGGTGGATGAGTCTGGCAGCAGCATTCATGATAGACTGAAGAGGGGATAGCCTGCGATTAGGTAATGCATGAAGGTAAAAAAAACCTTGAGCCTTTACAACCACTTTAATGTGATACCTACATAAACGTATTTATAAAAAAACTACAAAGGCATCGAACAAACAGAACAGTGATTTGATAAGATGCTAAGTGTATCTTTTTGTGTCTATTCCCTACTGCAGAAGTTACTATGAATTTGGAACCGTTGATCAATATTAGGATAGGAATTGCCTATATATAATATTTCCAAGACAGTTGGTGATCCAGCCAGGAGGGGATGTACAATAGACCCTGAAAAACGAAAACGGGGAGCTTAAGACGATCTGAGAACTTCTGATATCCAGCTGGCAAGCTAATGGTAAGATAGTATCACTATCACTATTATAAACAATAAAATACGGCAATTGTCAGGTTGTCATACACAAAACACGATATAAAACATTTGTATTGCTGGATTTCTCAGTAGTGAACTATTCTGTCTTCCAGCCCAGACACCGGACCAGGGGCGGACTGACAACTCATGGGGCTCCTGAGCAATAGGGTGTAAGCCGTGTACCGGGGTGGGCTCCCCAGGATACAGTGAAGTCACGAACGAGGAAAGCAACCCCAACACCAGCTTTTGTCACAACAGAATTTTACTTAGATGTTGCAAATAAACAAGACCACAAATGCTGGAATATACAATAAATTTACATACACCCAGCCTAAAGGCTGAGAACCTTGTGCTGCACAGCACGGCGCCCTCTGATGGATGAAGGTAGAAGGTGAAGCAATTTACCTACTGGGGGGCACAACTAAGCTGCCACACCTTACCCGTCATTACCCTAAAAGAGCAGGAATCAGTGTATGGGTGTACGGTATGGGCTAGCCTGCAGTGCAGCACAACAGCTTACAATCTTACACAAATTTACAGTATTCCCCCTCCCATAACTGGTCCTGTAGCACGTGCCTGAGTATTCCTTCTGAGCAAATCGCCAGTCTGGCTAGGGTTTGTAGGATTTTATCAGCTCTCCAATGTGAAATGTCACTTTAAGTTGTGGAGTCCTTCCAATGATCAGTAACAACACTTGTGGCCTGACACAAACAGAGACCTAACTATGGGAGTGTCTCAGTCCTATAGGCGCCAACACTGAAATCTTACCGACCCGGGTCTGTTTTGCATCCGCTGGTGACTCTGAACAGTACAAATGTCTCTCCACGAAGCATGCGATATCACGGTATATATATTGCTTAGTTCCTCAGCTTCCCATCAGCTTCCTGGCAGCAATCTTCCTTTCCTTGAACAGGGTTAGCCTCTTCAACACCATCAGCTTCACTCAACTGAATTTCTGATTACGGAGGGCTGTCCTCACATCTGAATGGCATCGGATTCTCAGATCACACAGCCCCCCTTCTCTCTCTCAAGCATGGCTGCTCTCCTCTCTTTTTCCTGTTCACTCTCCAAGTGTAAAACCCCACCCCTTCATGAATATAAAAATCTCTATGCAGTCTGAGGCTGTGTTAGAAAAAACAGTGACATCTTGTGGCTAAACTGCAGAATGTCAGTCAGAACGTTTTTAATTTACTTCAGTCCGTGTTCAAACAAAGAAAGCTGTTTCCCCATCTCACAAGGGGATCATGGGGCCCCTGTGTCCTTTCCCACACCCAAAAAAGCCTATGAAAAAGCCAATGAAAGGTACCAGGGGTATCTCATGGGGCCCCCTACTGACCCCGGGCCTTCGGGCAGTGCCCGAGTGCTCCAATGGTCAGTCCACTCCTGTACCGGACAATTAGTTTGTAACTTAACTCTTAAACTGGACACTTAGATTGAGGACTGCTTCACACTGCGCCCGGATATGAACACGCTGTGCGTTCCTGTGAGATTCATATGCAGGTCTATGCAGTGATTTCATTTCAATGGGATGAAATCGCACCGCGCTAAAAGTCACCCATGGCATGGTCCTTTGTGCAATGCGGTTTGCTGTGGCCTGGTGCGGGCAAACGCAATGCATTTGTGACCTGCATTCGGGGTGTCCTTAACTTTAACTGATCCTTGCAGCAGATCGCAAGGGCATTGCAATCAGAATGTGGTTCAGGAGCGCGGCTCTCCCGCACCGCATTCCAGTGTGAACGAGCACTAAAGCAGAAAAAATATTTTTTGAAAACATTCAAGTCAAAAAAGTTACCTCCATGATGACTGTCCTAGGTTAGGATCGCTACTCTTTACAGTACAGATCATAGCATTATTGATGCTACACACAGTGTTTTTCTTCCAACGCTGCAGCAAAGATCTGCCGGTCTCGTTGAGTGAAGAGATTCTGTCATTCGCCCTCCCTTTCTTCTCTCATTGTTCTTTCACAAAATACCCTGCATTCTGTTCATAGAATACAAGACTTTCTGTGAATGGACAAAGGTAGATCCTGCCATGGTTTTTTTCCTCTGATGAAGTGCGTGTGCACGTAACGCGTAAGGAGGAGCCAGGACGTCGTGACGTTATGCCGCCGGAGCCATGTGGAGGCCCGGCGGCCATCTTTGACTCTGGAGGGTTAGTTCACCTCTTCAGTCCTGATATTGTTTTATCTGCATATACATGTTTGCAAACATCACTTTACCTAATAAATACCTTATTTTGAATACTACACTATGGGCATCCTTCCCTGACTCCCCTGAGGAGTATTTATTTTCAGAGCCCGCTTTCTGTGATCCAGTTGCCTTACCCAGAGAAGGAAGTCACCCTGTAAGCAGGCAGCCTCTTCTGCTCATCCCTTAAAGGGACCTTTGGTTACCTGGATCCGGTTAATTTGCTACCTGGGCATTTGCTGTTTACCATCTCTGAGGGAGGATTACCTTAAACCCTGACCAGACCTATATCTGTGGACACCCCTGGATGTGATACTTAATGCATATAACTAATACGCATCTGGTGAGTGCGTATTTCTGCCATTTCTCACGGAGCACCACCATCGAGTTTTTACCAGTCACCTGGCACTTTATATTATCACGGACTGTTATTTTTACTGAATTTTATTAGTATTTTTACGGTTCTTTATTTGTTACCATTTAGCGCTGCACTGTTTTATTTAGATCCTGCCATTTACCCACCCTTCCTCTCCCCTTGTCCATTCACAGAATGTCTCGTATTCTGTGAACTGAATGCACGGTGTTTTGTGAATGGACAATGGTAGAGGAAAGGATGAGTGAATGACAAGGTCCTTTAGTTCACAGGACCTACATAATACAAAGGTGTTTTGTGAATGAACAAGGTGAGATGAAAGAGTGGGTGAACGACAGGATCTTTTCACTGTATGAGACCCACAGATGTCAGTTACAGGCTTGGGGGAAGAGTGCTGTTTGTAGTATCCAGCTAAGATTTGTACATTAACAGCAGTGATCTGGACCAAGGATAGTCATCATTAAAAGTAACTTATTTGACAAGTGGTGTTTCAACAAAAAAAAACTCCTGGAGGTACAGTTGCAAGAAAAAGTCTAGGGAGAGTAGCAACAGTGCTAAACTTTCTCCATTTGTAGACAGTCTGTCTTACCGTGGACACATGAACATCAAGGCTTTTGGAGATACTTTTTGTAACCCTTTCCAGCTTCATGCAAGTCAACAATTCTTGATCGTAGGTCTTCTGAGAGCTCTTTTCTGCGAGGCATGGTTCACTTCAGACAGTGCTTCTTGAAACCAGTAAACCCAAAACAGGTGAGTGTTTTTTAAGGGCAGGACAGCTGTCTGCAACACATCCAATATCATCACACTGATTGGAGTCAAGGTTGGCTCACTCCTGACTCCAATTAGCTCTGCGAGAAGTCATTAAGCTAGGGCCTCACATACTTTTTCCTCCCTGCACTGTGAATGTTTACATGTTATGTGCAATGAAACCATGGCAACATCTAATGTTTGTGTAGTATTATGTTCAGCAGACTGTGTTCTTCTATTGTTGTGACTTAGATGACGTTCAGAGCACATTTTATGCCCAATTCATGCAAAACTCCACGTAATCCCAAGGGGTTCACATACTTTTTCTTGCAACTGTATGCTTTATCACAATTGAAAATGTAGAAAAATTTCTTAAAATCAAATAGAAAAAGAAAAATTTAAGACGTCACCATAATTGACACCACTACATAGAGATTTGAACTCATGGCAAGCCATATATCAGCAAATTGACTATATTCAAGATGTTAGATGAATGAGAACAAAAATGCAGTCTCTGCTCTTCCAGGTACTTTTATCATCAACAATAAAGCTGCAACCATGATGTCTCCACCTAAAAACCACCACCTCCTTAACATGTTTCACCATGAATGGTTCGATCACAAGGATCATGGTTGCAGCTGTATTGTTGATGATTGAATAAAAGTACCTGGAAGAGCAGAGACTGAAGAGTGGGTGTCATTCATCTGTTTTCTTCAATGGTGAGTGAAGACGAGCTTCTATGAGCTGGCACCCTGATTGTCCATAGATAAGTAAGAGAAGAAGGTCTGGAACGGTGTTGTGGGTTTGGGTTACTTCAAACGTCTGAGACTTATTTTACCTGGAAGAGCAGAGACTGAAGAGTGGGTGTCATTCATCTGTTTTCTTCAATGGTGAGTGAAGACAAGCTTCTTTGAGCTGGCAACCTGATTGTCCATAGACAAGCAAAATAAGAAGGTCTGGAACGGTGTTGTGGGTTTGGGTTGCTTCAATCATCCAAGAGTTACTTTATATGGAGACAATAATTGTGCTAGATTCCTACCCAACATCCAAATCCTATAGCATGAGCTTTTTTCCAAAAAAACTGGACCCACCCAGTCCAAAACTGCAGTTACGAAAGTAGGAGAAGAAGGTCTGGAATGGTGTTGTGGGTTTGGGTTGCTTCAAACATCCAAGAGTTACTTTATATGGAGATAATAATTGTGCTAGATTCCTACTCAATGTCCAAATCCTATAGCATGAGTTTTTTTTCCAAAAAAACTGGACCCACCCAGTCCAAAATTGCAGTTACGAAAGTAAGAGAAGGTCTGGAACGGTGTTGTGGGTTTGGGTTGCTTCAAACATCCAAGAGTTACTTTACATGGAGATAATAATTGTGCTAGATTCTTACCCAACATCCAAATCCTATAGCATGAGCTTTTTTTCCCAAAAAAATGGACCCACCCAGTCCAAAATTGTAGTTGGTGAAAGTTTTACAATACCTGACGCAGCAGCTTGTTGGCGACGATGCTGTCCGGCGATACTCCTTTCTGATGGCACACAGGGCATTCATGCTCTTCTGATTCTAATAGAGTCGTGCGTATACCTACGGCAAAACAAATATTGAATTAAATTCTGAGAGACAACGCACATTTAGTATGGCTCCGCTCTACCTCAACCCACCAACAATCCACAAAGGAAAAACCCATCTATTCCAACTATGGAGGAACCTGGGACATGAGGTATACAGTATGTATGGAGGCTTTATCAAAGAAAAAAACACAGAGGTTGCCAAGTTTATCAATTTTACTTCCTATGTAATTGGGGAAAAAAACAAAAGCTGGAATCCAACTGTTTCCTATGGCTACAGGGAACTCCAGCATTTTCAGAGGGCCTACAGTGTCACATGCCTCATCATTATCTCCTATTCCTATCGACCAAGAATTCCCATTCTTGGCAGACTAATGTTGCAATTACACCTGTAGAATTTCATTTGAATGTTCAGATGAGAAAGTATAAAGATCATTTGATGTTGTCTTCATGAACTCAATTAATTTTGAAAGACGTTTAGCTTGAGTACCATGTCAATGTCATCAATTCCCAATGAACAGGAACTTCCATTCTTGGTAGACTAATGCTGGCCTTACATCTTAATTTTGAAAAAAACTAAATCTGGAATACAACTTGTTTTTTCGGGCAACAGGGAACTGCATTTTCATAGGGCCTACAGTGTCACATGCCTCATCAATATCATCTATTCCCATTGATCAAGAATTCCCATTTTTGGCAGACTAATGTTGGCATTACACCTGTAGAATTTCTATTGAATGTTCAGATGAGAAAGTATAAAGATCATTTGATGTTGTCTTCATGGACTCAACTAATTTTGAAAGACGTTTAGCTTGAGTACCATGTCCATATCATCAATTCCCATTGACCAAGAACTCCTATTCTTGGTAGACTAAAGCTGGCCCTACAGCTGTAGAATTTCTTTTGAATGTTTGGACAAGAAAGTATAAAGATCATTGGATGTTGCCGTTATGGATTCAACTAATTTTGAAAGATGTTTAACTTGAGTACCATGTCTATGTCATCAATTCCCACTGACCAAGAATTTCTATTCTTGGTAGACTAAAGCTGGCCTCACTCCTAACTTGGAAAAAACAAAAGCTGGAATCCAATTGTTTTTCTAGGGCAACAGGGAACTCCAGCATTTTCACAGGGTCTATAGTGTCACGTCTCATCAATATCATCAATTTCCATTGACCAAGAATTCCCATTCTTGGCAGACTAATGTTGGCATTACACCTGTAGAATTTCACTTGAATGTTCAGATGAGAAAGTACAAAGATCATTTGATGTTGTCTTCATGGACATAACTAATTTTGAAAGATGTTTAGCTTGAGCACCATGTCAATGTCATCAATTCCCATTGACCAAGAATTCCTATTCTTGGTAGACTAAAGCTGGCCCTACACCTGCAGAATTTCTTTTGAATGTTTGGACAAGAAAGTATAAACATCATTTGATGTTGTCTTCATGGACTCAACTAATTCTGAAAAATGTTTAGTTTGAGTCCCATGTCAATGTCATCAGTTCCCACTGACCAAAAATTCCCATTCTTGGCAGACTAATGCTGACTTTACCCCCAGGGGCGGACTGACCATTTGGAAACTCGGGCACTGCCCGAGGGCACGCGGTCAGTAGGGGGCCCCATGAGATGCCCCTGGTACCTTTTTCAGAGTCTTTTTGGAGTTTGGGCAAGGACACAGGGGCCCCATGATCCCCTATTGCCCGGGGGCCCCATGAGTTGTCAGTCCGCCCCTGCTTACTCCTAACTTGGCAAAAACAAAAGCTGGAATCCAATTATTTTTCTAGGGCAACAGGGAATGTTTGCCCACTCACAAAGAAATGATCGGTCTACAAATCGAATGTTCGGTGTAGTGTAACACTGAGAAACAGTATAGCAACAACAAATTCAGCAGAAATGCATGTCTAACAAATGATGACTGATCTGCATGTTCATGAGGGAAATAAGAATTTGATTCCCTATCATTCAGCAGGATTTCTGGCTACCAGGTGTCTTTCATACAGGTAACAAGCTGAGATTAGAAGCAGTCTCTTAAAGGGAGTGCTGCTAATCTCATTTTGTTACCTGTATAAAAGACACCTGTCCACAGGAGCAATCAAACAATCAGATTCCAAACTCTCCACCATGGCAAAGACCAAAGAGCTGTCCAAGGATGTCAGGGACAAGATTGTAGACCTACACAAGGCTGGACTGGGCTACCAAACTATCGCCAAGCAGCTTGGTGAGAAGGTGACAACAGGTGGTGCAATCATTCACAAATGGAAGAAACACAAAACAACTGTCAGTCTCTCTATGTCTGGTGCACCATGCAAGATCTCACCTCGTGGAGTGTCAATGATCATGAGAACAGTGAGGAATCACCCCAGAACTACACGTGAGGATCTTGTCAATGATCTCCAGGCAGCTGGGACCACAGTCACCAAGAAAACAATTGGTAACCAGGGGCGGACTGACCATTTGGAAACTCGGGCACTGCCCGAGGGCACGGGGTCAGTAGGGGGCCCCATGAGATGCCCCTGGTACCTTTTTCAGAGTCTTTTTGGAGTTTGGGCAAGGACACAGGGGCCCCATGATCCCCTATTGCCCGGGGGCCCCATGAGTTGTCAGTCCGCCCCTGCTTACTCCTAACTTGGCAAAAACAAAAGCTGGAATCCAATTATTTTTCTAGGGCAACAGGGAACTCCAGCATTTGCACAGGGCCTACAGTGTCATGTCTCATCAATATCATCAATTTCCATTGACCAAGAATTCCCATTCTTGGCAGACTAATGCTGGCTTTTCACCTGTAAAATTTCATTTGAACGTTCGGACGAGAAAGTATAAAAATAATTTGATGTTGTCTTCATGGACATAACTAATTTTGAAAGACCTTTAACTTGAGTACCATGTCAATGTCATCAATTCCCACTGACCAAGAATTCCCATTCTTGGCAGACTAATGCTGGCCCAACACCTTAATCTGGAAAAAAACAAAAGCTAATATCCAATTGGTTTTCTAGGGCAACAGGGAACTCCAGCATTTTCACAGGGCCTATCTTGTCACATGCCTCATCAATATCATCAATTCATCAATTGGGTAGATTGAGGTTGGAATGAACCAATTTCAATTGAAGTTATGCAAGTTAGGCATCTGATGGTATATCTAGTCTTATTGCTTTATATCCCTGATGCAGGCAGAATTTGAATATAGGATTTGAATGCATTCTATGCTTGAATTTTCTTTCCTTTTCTTTTTAATTATTTCTTTCTCTCTTTTTTCTTTTGTTTTTAATTTTTGTCTCTCTTTTTTTTCTATCTCTATTATTATTTGAAAGGGATATTTCCCCACAATGGGTTATTAGTCACTGTTTAAGGATTAAGATCCTATTCCTTGATAATCAAGTTATAATATGATGACATAGACCCAAATGCTGAAGTAGCACTGTTCAGTTTATTGTTTTATGTCCCAATGGACTTGTGATGTCAATTTTGTTATGTTGAAAATGAATAAAAAATTTACAATAAAAAATAAAAAAATATATATCATCATTGCTATTGACCAAGAATTCCCATTCCTGGCAGACTAATGTTGGCATTAAATGGAGAAACAGAAAAAGGGCGCACCGACCTAGTGCATTATCGTTTAAAATCATTTATTGAAGAAACAATATAGGTATCATACTCACAATGGACATAATAACACAGGCATGTCAAACGGAACAAGATGTATGATCCAAACAACATCTGAGTCCATACGATGGAACCCTGGATGACCAACTGGCTAACGTGTTTCGAGGACACAACCTCTTCCTCAGAGCCAACACTACAGTTGCACTTCTCTTTATATAAGTTACTAAATGGTAACAAAAGGGCTGTATCAGAACCACCCGAAGGCGAAGCCTGACATCACATGACCCGTTAGCATCAAAATTGAACAAAACAAAAAAACAAAAAAAAACAAAAAAAAAACCTTTTATAATAATAATATATATATAATAATTAATTAAATGATGATTAAGAATTCTTAATCATCATTTAATTAATTATTATATATATATTATTATTATAAAAGGTTTTTTTTTTTTTTTTTTGTTCAATTTTGATGCTAACGGGTCATGTGATGTCAGGCTCCGCCTTCGGGTGGTTCTGATACAGCCCTTTTGTTACCATTTAGTAACTTATATAAAGAGAAGTGCAGACTCCTGTAGTGTTGGCTCTGAGGAAGAGGTTGTGTCCTCGAAACGCGTTAGCCAGTTGGTCATCCATGGTTCCATCGTATGAACTCAGATGTTGTTTGGATCATACATCTTGTTCAGTTTGACAAGCCTGTGTTATTATGTCCATTGTGAGTATGATACCTATTTTGTTTCTTCAATAAATTATTTTAACCGATAATGCACTAGGTCGGTGCGCCCTTTTTCTGTTTCTCCATTTGTATCCAGTGTATTTGGACCACCCCGGTCTGTTGAGGGCAGCAAGCAGTGCATATTCCAGAAAATTCCAGAACATTGCTATTGGGTCTACTGAGTCCTTTCCTAGCGCAGGAGTAAAGTGTTTGTTGTGTTTAATGTTGGCATTACACCTGTAGAATTGCATTCTAACGTTCAGATGAGAAAGTAGTATAAAAAATCATTTGATGTCTTCATGGACTCGACTAATTTTGAAAGACGTTTACCTTGAGCACCATGTCAATGTCATCAATTCCCATTGACTAAGAAATCCCATTCTTGCTGCAATTACATCTGTAGAATTTCATTTGAACATTCTGACGAGAAAGTATAAAAAACATTTGATGGTGTCTTCAAGAACTTAGTTTGAGTACCATGTCAATGTCTCAATTTTTGCGGAACAAACTTTCTGCTTCCGGATCAACTTTACCAAGTGCATCCACATACAATCTTTCCTGGTCGGGAGTGAATTCAGCTATTACAAATTTGTTCATTTTCATTAGATTCAACAAACATTTTCCATCCTTGTTCTTCAACTTGGTCTAACCGATTGCTGAATTGTCCACTTTAACTCTTAAATAATTGAACGAACGTTCTGAAAACTATACATTTCTAATGAAATTCTTCAGGTGTAAGTCCAGCTTAAGCAAACTCCAAAAATTGAAAACCAGAGACACTCACAATCATCACAGAAGCTGTTTGCACAGCAGGGGACAGCGGCTGCATCAGTCATAATGTCTTTACATAGAAGACACACCGCCTTGTCTGGTATTTGTTCTCTCTCTCCAGGAGATGATGGCGGCTCTATTGGAAGAAACGGAGGTTTCTCTATTTTCTTTATAGCATACGCCTCACTGTAATATAAGAGGAACCTGTGATGAATAGCACTGGCCTGCTGAACCTCCCCCTTGTCATACAGTGGGGATCGAAAGTTTGGGCACCCCAGCTAAAAATTTGTATTAATGTGCATAAAGAAGCCAAGGAAAGATGGAAAAATCTCCAAAAGGCATCAAATTACAGATTAGACATTCTTATAATATGTCAACAAAAGTTAGATTTTATTTCCATCATTTACACTTTCAAAATAACAGAAAACAAAAAAATGGCGTCTGCAAAAGTTTGGGCACCCTGCAGAATTTATAGCATGCACTGCCCCCTTTGCCAAGCTGAGACCTGCCAGTGTCATGGATTGTTCTCAGTCATCATCTGGGAAGACCAGGTGATGTCACTCTCAAAGGTTTTAAATGCCCAGACTCATCTGACCTTGCCCCAACAATCAGCACCATGGGTTGTTCTAAGCAGTTGTCTAGAAAACTGAAACTGAAAATAGTTGACGCTCACAAAGCTGGAGAAGGCTATAAGAAGATAGCAAAGCGTTTTCAGATGTCAATATCCGCTGTTCGGAATGTAATTAAGAAATGGCAGTCATCAGGAACAGTGGAAGTTAAAGCAAGATCTGGATGACCAAGAAAAATATCAGACAGAACAGCTCGCAGGATTATGAGAAAAACAATTCAAAACCCACGTTTGACTGCACAATCCCTCCAGAAAGATCTGGCAGACACTGGAGTTGTGGTACACTATTCCACTATAAAGAGATACTTGTACAAATATGGTCTTCATGGAAGAGTCATCAGAAGAAAACCTCTTCTACGTCCTCACCACAAAAATCATCGTTTGAACTTTGCAAATGAACATATAGACAAGCCTGATGCATTTTGGAAACAAGTTCTGTGGACCGATGAGGTTAAAATTGAACTTTTTGGCCGGAATGAGCAAAGGTACGTTTGGAGAAGAAGGGGCACAGAATTGAATGAAAAGAACCTCTGTCCAACTGTTAAGCATGGGGTTAGATCAATCATGCTTTGGGGTTGTGTTGCAGCCAGTGGCACAGGGAACATCTCACGAGTAGAAGGAAAAATGCATTCAATAAAATTTCAGCACATTTTGGATGGTAACGTGATGCCATCTGTGAAAAAGCTGAAGTTAAAGAGAGGATGGCTTCTACAAATGGATAATGATCCTAAACACACCTCGAAATCCACGGGGGATTACATCAAGAGGCGTAAACTGAAGGTTTTGCCATGGCCTTCACAATCTCCTGACCTCAACATAATTGAAAATCTATGGATAGACCATAAAAGAGCAGTGCGTGACAGACAGCCCAGAAATCTCAAAGAACTGGAAGACTTTTGTAAGGAAGAATGGGCAAAGATACCTCAAACAAGAATTGAAAGACTCTTGGCTGGCTACAAAAAGCGTTTACAAGCTGTGATACTTGCCAAAGGGGGCAGAACAAGATATTAACTCTGCAGGGGGCCCAAACTTTTGCAGACGCCATTTTTTTGTTTTCTGTTATTTTGAAAGTGTAAATGATGGAAATAAAATCTAACTTTTGTTGACATATTATAGGAATGTCTAATCTGTAATTTGATGCCTTTTGGAGATTTTTCCATCTTTTCTTGGCTTCTTTATGCACATTAATACAAATTTTTAGCTGGGGTGCCCAAACTTTCGATCCACACTGTACATGGTGATTGGGACACTTACGCATTAATGATGGGAATGACATATCTTCCGGTGTTTGTAAGCATGGCTCCGGCCATATTGGGATCATCAATCTCCTTTAGGAAGGTCCGTGGGATCCCTGTGGTTTTTTTAATTGTTTGAGGCTTCTGTAAAGGTGGAAACACATTTAGTACACATGATATGTGAATATAACTAACAGCCATAACTTTCTCTAAAAACTGTTTAATATCCCAGCCATGTGTGTTCTGTTCCATTTACATATATTTTCTCTGGATTTTATTAAACTGTGTCAGGTTATGTTGTTTAACTTGTTTACTATGGGATTTTGGTTTCTCTCTCTCTGTCTTCCACTCTTGTTTAGTACTAGTTAGTTCAGTCCTTGCTAGACTCTCCATATTTCTTCCATGTTCCTTTAGTCCGTTAGTGTTTGTAGTTTGCAGAGATAGGGCTTAGGAAACTTATTATCTTCTAACACTTCAAAAGACTAGAAAAAACATCCTCTGTACTGCAACTAGCTAAAGTAAAATTGCATTGTATTTAACCACTTGCCCTCCTGAGGATTTACCCCCCTTAATGACCACGCCTGTTTTTGCTACTCGGCGGTGCACTAATTCAACTGATAATTGCGCGGTCATGCAATGCTGCACCCAAACGAAATTTATGTCCTTTTTTTCACACAGATAGAGCTTTCTTTTGGTGGTATTTGATCACCTGTGCGCTTTTTATTTTTCACGTTATAAACAAAAAAAGACCAAAAATTTTGAAGAAAAATTATATTTTTTACTTTCAGCTATAAAAAATATATAGTAAACTCAAAGTTAGTTATAAATTTAGGCAAAAATGTATTCTGCTCCATGTTTTTGGTAAAAAAAATCCCAATAAGTGTATATTGATTGCTTTGTGTGAAAGTTATAGCGTCTACAAACTATGGTATAGATACTGCAATTTACACCATTTTGTTGCTATACAGCGCTGCGCTAGTTTAACGGACAATTGCGCGGTCATGCAATACGGTACATAAATGACATTTACGTCCTTTTTTTTACACAAATTGAGCTTTCTTTCAATGGTATTTGATTGCCTCTGCGGTTTTTATTTTTTGCGCTATAAAAAAAAAAAGGCTGACAATTTTGAGAAAAAAAAAACAATATTTTGGAGTTTTTGCTATAAAACATGTCCAGTAAAAAAAATTTAAAAATCAAATTTCGTCATAAATTTCATCCAAAATGCATTCTGCGACATGTCTTTGCTAAGAAGAAACCCAATACGTGTAAATTAATTGGTTTACGTGAAAGTTATAGTGTTTACATATGGCGGGAAAGATACTGGGATTTTTTTATTTTTTTTATACTAATAATGGCGTCATCAGTGACTTATGGCGGCGATCAGCGACTTATGGCAGAACTGACACTGGGGGGAACTGACTTGGGGTCACTGACATCCCCAGTGACACCAATACAGTGATCAGTGCAAAAAAAAAAACACTGACACTGTACTAATGGCACTGGGGAGGAAGGGGTTAACTTTTTTATTTACTGAAAGGGTTAACTGTGTGAGGGGAGTGTTTTAATAGGGAGTGGGGGGGGGTGTACTGCACGGGGGACATGCTGATCGGGAGAGATAAACTCTTCTCTCCTGCTCAGCATGTCAGGAGCTGACAGGGAACTGACAGAGAGCAGAGCTACTGCAGCCCTGCTCTCTGTCAGTGATTGCTGTTAATCGGCGGGACACAGCCAGTAACTACCGGCTGTGACCCGGCGACTGACATCCGCGGCTGTGATCGGCGGGACAGGTAGGGCGGTGGCACGCCCCACGCGCGCCCCCTACCTGTTTTGCAAACACGTGTTTTAAAACGTGGTTTTGCCCAGCCGTGCTGCCCTGTCGCCCTGCCGCCGTATTTCTACAGTGGCTGGGCGGCATGTGGTTAAAGAAGTTCTTCAGTCGCTTATGTAAAAATTAAAAGTCGGCAGCTGCAAAAACTGTGGCTGTTGACTTTTAGTAACAGACTTTTATGTGTCCAGGGATCCAGCGCTGTCCTCACCCAAGCTAGTTTCTTCACTGGTTTTTGGACCCCAGTGCCAGCGTCTTAACTGTGGGCAGCCAGATGTGACTGCTTGCGGTTTCACAGCCGGCTGCCAATGCACATGTGGGAGCCATGCTGTGTTTTGTTAATGGTACCGCAGCCTTCTGGGACCTGTGATGTGTCTCAGAAAGCTGTGGGCATGGGGGGGGGGGAGGAGAACTAGGCAATCCAAGCGGAAGTGAAAATGGGTGCCTGTCAAAACCCGCTCCCTCCCTCACAAACAATTATGTGCCAAATATGATGGGGGGGGGGGGGTAGAGGAAGGAACAGAGTAACTTCCCCTTTTGGGTAAACTTACGTTTTAACTTCTGTCTAATTAAAGAGTTAAGCTGCCTGTAATGGTGTCAAGTCAGCAGGTGACCATACTGTCTGCACAGACTGGGTCTTAGGAAGTATGTCAATGTAGAAAGTGGCATTTGAAACAAAACAGAATGCCCAGAGTCATCATTGGCACCAGACGGCCTATTTAAGAGATGCTCTCACTCAGTGTCAGTACTGATTTGGTACTTCATTGCCTGCTCCTTATTGACCTCAGCTTTATCTGTCTTCTGCCTCCGATTCTGTCCCATGCCATTGTTGATTACCTGCTTGCCCTACTTGCTGACTCATCTGCCTGCTTCTCTGCATAGTGCTGCTACACGTGTGCCAACATCATCAGTGAGCTCTGCCATCCTGAACGTTTGGACAAGTCAGAGTGGCCCTTTAACTTCTGCTGGTTCTCCTGCTGATTCCTCGCCTGGTTTTCCTGCTGATTCCTCATCTGCAGGGGTGGACTGACCATTTGGAAACTCAGGCACTGCCTGAGGGCCCGGGGTCAGTAGGGGGCCCCATGAGATGCCCCTGGTACCTTTTTCATAGGCTTTTTTGAGTTTGGGCTAAGACACAGGGGCCCCATGATCCCCTATTGCCCGGGGGCCCCATGAGTTGTCAGTCTGCCCCTGCTCATCTGGTTCTCCTGCTGATTCATTGCCTGGTTTTCTTGCTGATTCCTCACCTGGTTCTCCTGCTGATTCCTCGCCTGGGTTCCTGCTTTTTCCTTGCCTGGTTCTCCTGCTGATTCCTCACCTGGTTCTCTTGCTGATTCCTCACCTGGGTTCCTGCTGATTCCTCACCTGGGTTCCTGCTGATTCCTCACCTGGGTTCCTGCTGATTCCTCACCTGGGTTCCTGCTGATTCCATGCCTGGTTCTCCTGCTGATTCCTCGCCTGGTTCTCCTGCTGATTCATTGCCTGGTTCTCGTGCTGATTCCTTGTCTGCAGGGGCAGACTAATCATTTGGAAACTGGGGCACTGCCCTAGGGCCCGGGGTCAGTAGGGGGCCCCATGAGATGTCCCTGGTACCTTTTTAATAGGCTTTTTTGAGTTTGGGCAAAGACACAGGGGCCCCATGATCCCCTATTGCCTGGGGGCCCCATGAGTTGTCAGTCTGCCCCTGCTCATCTGGTTCTCCTGCTGATTAATTGCCTGGTTTTCTTGCTGATTCCTCACCTGGTTCTCCTGCTGATTCCTCGCCTGGGTTCCTGCTTTTTCCTTGCCTAGTTTTCTTGCTGATTGCTCATCTGGTTCTCCTACGGATTCCTCGCCTGGGTTCCTGCTGATTCCTCGCCTGGTTCTCCTGCTGATCCCTCGCCTGGTTCTCTTGCTGATTCCTCACCTGGGTTCCTGCTGATTCCTCACCTGGGTTCCTGCTGATTCCTCGCCTGGTTCTCCTGCTGATTCCACACCTGGTTCTCCTGCTAATTCCTCACCTGTTTCTCCTGCTTATTCCTTGCCTGGTTCTCCTGCTGATTCTTCGCCTCATTCTCCTGCTGATTCCTCGCCTGGTTCTCCTGCTGATTCCTCGCCTGGTTCTCCTGCTGATTCCCCGCCTGGTTCTTCTGCTGATTCCTCACCTGGTTCTCCTGCTGATTCCTCACCTGGTTCTCCTGCTGATTCCTCACCTGGTTCTCCTGCTGTTTCCTCACCTGGTTCTTCTGCTGATTCCTCACCTGGTTCTCCTGCTGATTCCTCACCTGGTTCTCTTGTTTGCACGTTCCACTGGATCTTCCTGGTCGACATCTGCAGTTTGGGGTTTTGCAAACTACATCCTCCAGAACTCCTGTCCCTTTGCACCCTCTGTCTCTCTTCCAGGGATGCTTGAGCAGGAGACACAAGAGAGGCTGCCCTCATTATCTCCTATCAGGTAAGTGACAAGTGTGGAAATGGGGGGGGATCCATTCTAACACTTGGATTTACCATTTCCAGGAGATGCGATAGATGCAATGAGAAACACAGCATGGCAGCATACAGAGTGCATAGACAAGCTGTTGAGCTTCACTACTAAGTCTGTGAAGACTCAACTGATCTCGTCGTTGATAACACTCAATCAGCTGTTCACTTTCATGTTTCCAGTCCAGTGTGTGAGAATGAAAGGAAGAATCTGATTGGGTGCTGTAAGTAACAAGCGATTGATTGAAGGCAGCTATGTTATGTAACCATGTTAAACCAGAGACGTCCTAATAACATCATGGTCCCCTGGGCAAAGTAATTCACTGGGGCTCTGATCCCCACCTGCTCTCTTCTCCTATTAATTCCATGTAATTGGAGCAATACACATCCAGTTCACACAAGTAGCAGCCGTAGTATGAGGATTCTTCCTTAATCCCTGCATAGCACCTGAAGAGCGCCTGTAGGGTTTTTTGTAGCAGGAACACAGGGGGAATGCAGTTCCTGCACCTCCAGCACGAAATATTTGTAATGGCAGAGGTGCTGGGGTGTGCTGAAAGGTCTATTGATGCAGGCTGCTGGAGGATCTATTCTCACTGGAGGTGCATGGAGGTCTGTTGTTACTGATGGGTGATCTGCTGTTGCTGGGAGGGTTAGTTGTTGCTGGAAGGGATCTACTGTTGAAGGAGGGGTTCTATTGTTGCTGTCTTCTGAAGAGTCTATAGATGCTGGCTGCTGGGATATCTGCTGTTCCTGTTGGGGGTCTATTGTTGGAGGATCTATTCTCACTGGAGGTGCATTGCGGTCTGTTGTTACTGATGGGTGATCTGCTGTTGCTGGGAGAGTTAGTTGTTGCTGGAAGGGATCTACTGTTGAAGGAGAGGGTCTATTGTTGCTGTCTTCTGAAGAGTCTATAGATGCTAGCTGCTGAATATCTGCTGTTCCTGTTGGGGGTCTATTGTTGGAGGATCTATTCTCACTGGAGGTGCATGGTGGTCTGTTGTTACTGGTGGGGGATCTGCTGTTGCTGGGGGGGCAGTTGTTGCTGGAAGGGATCTACTGTTGAAGGATGGGGTCTATTGTTGCTGTCTTCTGAAGAGTCTATAGATGCTGGCTGCTGGAGTATCTGTTGTTCCTATTGGGGGTCTATTGTTGCTGAGAGGCTGGCTGCGGGGGATCCATTTTACTGCTTTTCTTTTTATCATCAACAAATTCCATACAAATTGCTTTGCACTACAAAATGATATTTGGCTCTGTATGCTCTTAAAGGAGCAGTACTGGGAGGTGGGTAAGGGGTGGAACCAAGAGACAGTGCTCGGAGGTGGGTGGGGTGGAACCAAGAGACAGTGCTCGGAGGTGGGTGGGGGGTGGAACCAAGAGACAGTTCTCAGAGGTGGGTGGGGGATGGAACCAAGAGACAGTGCTCAGAGGTGGGTGGAACCAAGAGACAGCGCTCAGAGGTGGGTGGGGTGGAACCAAGAGACAGCACTCGGAGGTGGGTGGGGTGGAACCAAGAGACAGCGCTCGGAGGTGGGTGGGGTGGAACCAAGAGACAGCGCTCGGAGGTGGGTGGGGTGGAACCAAGAGACAGCGCTTGGAGTTGGTGGGGTGCAACCAAGAGACAGTGCTCGGAGGTGGGTGGGGTAGAACCAAGAGACAGCACTCGGAGGTGGGTGGGGTGGAACCAAGAGACAGCGCTCGGAGGTGGGTGGGGTGGAAACAAGAGACAGTGCTTGGAGTTGGTGGGGTGGAACCAAGAGACAGTGCTCGGAGGTGGGTGGGGTGGAACCAAGAGACAGTGCTCGGAGGTGGGTGGGGGGTGGAACCAAGAGACAGTGCTCAGAGGTGCGTGGGGGATGGAACCAAGAGACAGTGCTCAGAGGTGGGTGGAACCAAGAGACAGCGCTCAGAGGTGGGTGGGGTGGAACCAAGAGACAGCACTCGGAGGTGGGTGGGGTGGAACCAAGAGACAGCGCTCAGAGGTGGGTGGGGTGGAACCAAGAGACAGCGCTCGGAGGTGGGTGGGGTGGAACCAAGAGACAGCGCTTGGAGTTGGTGGGGTGGAACCAAGAGACAGTGCTCGGAGGTGGGTGGGGTAGAACCAAGAGACAGCACTCGGAGGTGGGTGGGGTGGAACCAAGAGACAGCGCTCGGAGGTGGGTGGGGTGGAAACAAGAGACAGTGCTTGGAGTTGGTGGGGTGGAACCAAGAGACAGTGCTCGGAGGTGGATGGGGTGGAACCAAGAGACAGTGCTCGGAGGTGGGTGGGGTGGAACCAAGAGACAGTGCTCGGAGGTGGGTGGGGGGTGGAACCAAGAGACAGTGCTCGGAGGTGGGTGGGGTGGAACCAAGAGACAGTGCTCGGAGGTGGGTGGGGTGGAACCAAGAGACAGTGTTCGGAGGTGGGTGGGGTGGAGCCAAGAGACAGTGCTCGGAGGTGGGTGGGGTGGAACCAAGAGACAGTGCTCGGAGGTGGGTGGGGTGGAACCAAGAGATAGTGCTTGGAGGTGGGTGGGGTGGAACCAAGACACAGTGCTCAGAGGTGGGTGGGGTGCAAAGACTCAGAAGGTGACTCAGGAACCCCTCAAGAAAGACTCAGAAGGGGGGAGTTCCTGCACCTATTCTCTGAGCAAATCAACCCTGAAACTGTGGAAGGAAAGTAGCTTGGGGAGATGTCATTCTGATAGTAGATTTAGGCCAGTGATGGGCTTCTGCTGTCCCCGCAGCTCAGATTCCAGGACCTTGCCGGGGACACAGCCATCCCAGGACAGCTTAGTAAAAAGCGTGACTGTCCCAGAAAATCCGGGACAGTTGGCAAATATGATGTAATGCAAAATTATCATGGGGCCCCCGTGGACCTGGGGCCCCTGAGCAGTACCCATGCATTGAGATGGCCCTTTGTTAAACATCATGTCTTGGATATCCACTCACCTTCTTTGTAGGACAATCCTTTATAAAATGATCGGACTGAAAACAGCGGTGGCAAACGTAGGAAGGTGGGAGCTGGCTCACCATAGGGCTGTTGAAAAGTTATAAAGGAAACCATTGGAGTTGGGAACACCATTAATACCATCAGTTCTGAGGACTGGGAATCTTTCATTCTACTTACTTGTCCGTGACGTAAAAGGAGGCAGACTGATCCATCACAGTTCGGATCTTCTCCTCTTCCTTGGCCGTTGATTCAGTCAGATTAGAAAGAGAGATCTGTTACCGAGAAATTGGTTAATGGGGAGATATAAGACAGGAGGTAGTTGGACGACCCCATGATAAGATCTACCGTATGTCATCCAATGCTAATAGATCCCCTTATCAGCAACTAAGCAGATCAAACCATCCTCATTCCCAGTAAAAGAATAAGGCCGACCAATGGATGAGATCCAGAAATTCTCAGTCCCTGGGAGAGCTCAGAAATCAAAACGTGTCTCAAACCCAGGAACTCAGTTCTGGCCCCTCTAACACTGAATGTATGCAATGGCAAGGAGAACTGGAGTGTGCTGGAGGGTCTATCGTCACCAGGGATCTATTCTTGCTTGGAGGGTATTTTGTTGCAGCAGGGTCTATTGTTGCTGGAGGGGGATCTATTCTTGCTTTGAGAGCATTGCAGAAAGGGTCTATTGTTGCTAGGGGAATATTTTTTTGGCAGCAGGGTCTATTATTGCTGGGGGGGTCTATTGTTGTCTATCGTTTCTGCCTGCAGGGGATCTATTTTACTGCTTTTCTTGTTATCATTAACAAATTCTATACAAATAATTTAGCATCACAGAATGAGACTTGGTTGTGTATTCTCTGAAAGAGGCAGTACCAGGAGGTATGTAGGGGGATGAACCAAGGGCTGGTGCTCAGAGGTGTGTAGGGGGAGGAACCAAGGGCTGGTGCTAAGAGGTGTGTAGGGGGAGGAACCAAGGGCTGGTGCTAAGAGGTGTGTAGGGGGAGGAACCAAGGGCTGGTGCTCAGAGGTGTGTAGGGGGAGGAACCAAGGGCTGGCGCTCAGAAGAGTGTAGGGGGAGGAACCAAGGGCTGGTGCTCAGAGGTGTGTAGGGGGAGGAGCCAAGGGCTGGTGCTCAGAGGTGTGTAGGGGGAGGAAACAAGGGCTGGCGCTCAGAGGTGTGTAGGGGGAGGAGCCAAGGGCTGGTGCTCAGAGGTGTGTAGGGGGAGGAAACAAGGGCTGGCGCTCAGAGGTGTGTAGGGGGAGGAGCCAAGGGCTGGTGCTCAGAGGTGTGTAGGGGGAGGAACCAAGGGCTGGCGCTCAGAGGTGTGTAGGGGGAGGAACCAAGGGCTGGTGCTCAGAGGTGTGTAGGGGGAGGAACCAAGGGCTGGTGCTCAGAGGTGTGTAGGGGGAGGAAACAAGGGCTGGCGCTCAGAGGTGTGTAGGGGGAGGAGCCAAGGGCTGGTGCTCAGAGGTGTGTAGGGGGAGGAACCAAGGGCTGGCGCTCAGAGGTGTGTAGGGGGAGGAACCAAGGGCTGGTGCTCAGAGGTGTGTAGGGGGAGGAACCAAGGGCTGGCGCTCAGAGGTGTGTAGGGGGAGGAACCAAGGGCTGGTGCTCAGAGGTGTGTAGGGGGAGGAGCCAAGGGCTGGCGCTCAGAGGTGTGTAGGGGGAGGAACCAAGGGCTGGTGCTCAGAGGTGTGTAGGGGGAGGAGCCAAGGGCTGGCGCTCAGAGGTGTGTAGGGGGAGGAACCAAGGGCTGGTGCTAAGAGGTGTGTAGGGGGAGGAACCAAGGGCTGGTGCTCAGAGGTGTGTAGGGGGAGGAACCAAGGGCTGGCGCTCAGAAGAGTGTAGGGGGAGGAACCAAGGGCTGGTGCTCAGAGGTGTGTAGGGGGAGGAGCCAAGGGCTGGTGCTCAGAGGTGTGTAGGGGGAGGAAACAAGGGCTGGCGCTCAGAGGTGTGTAGGGGGAGGAGCCAAGGGCTGGTGCTCAGAGGTGTGTAGGGGGAGGAAACAAGGGCTGGCGCTCAGAGGTGTGTAGGGGGAGGAGCCAAGGGCTGGTGCTCAGAGGTGTGTAGGGGGAGGAACCAAGGGCTGGCGCTCAGAGGTGTGTAGGGGGAGGAACCAAGGGCTGGTGCTCAGAGGTGTGTAGGGGGAGGAACCAAGGGCTGGCGCTCAGAGGTGTGTAGGGGGAGGAACCAAGGGCTGGTGCTCAGAGGTGTGTAGGGGGAGGAGCCAAGGGCTGGCGCTCAGAGGTGTGTAGGGGGAGGAACCAAGGGCTGGTGCTCAGAGGTGTGTAGGGGGAGGAGCCAAGGGCTGGCGCTCAGAGGTGTGTAGGGGGAGGAACCAAGGGCTGGTGCTCAGAGGTGTGTAGGGGGAGGAGCCAAGGGCTGGCGCTCAGAGGTGTGTAGGGGGAGGAGCCAAGGGCTGGTGCTCAGAGGTGTGTAGGGGGAGGAACCAAGGGCTGGTGCTCAGAGGTGTGTAGGGGGAGGAACCAAGGGCTGGTGCTCAGAAGTGTGTAGGGGGAGGAACCAAGGGCTGGTGCTCAGAGTTGTGTAGGGGGAGGAACCAAGGGCTGGTGCTCAGAGGTATGTAGGGGGAGGAACCAAGGGCTGGTGCTCAGAAATGTGTAGGGGGAGGAACCAAGGGCTGGTGCTCAGAGGTGTGTAGGGGGAGGAACCAAGGGCTGGTTCTCAGAGGTGTGTAGGAGGAGGAACCAAGGGCTGGTGCTCAGAGGTGTGTAGGGGGAGGAACCAAGGGCTGGTGCTCAGAGGTGGGAAGGGGGTGGAGGCAAGGGGGGTTCCTCCACCTGTTCTCTGGAAAAAAAACCCTTCTCAGACTTTTGGCATTGGGTAGCCTCCTTTTTTTCAAGCCAAACTTGAATTTTTTTTTTTACTCTACAGGATTGCAAGAGACCTGAGACACCTTTGGGAGAGCAGTAATGTGGTGAAAAGTGGGTGTGGCCAAATCGCATGAACAGTGAGCCCCAGTTTACACCGGTGCAACTTTTCAGATCAAAGTCACATGACAGGTCGCACCCTGTTGCCGGCTATGGAACCGTTCAAATTGGTGCAACTCCAATTTGAAAAAGGTTCCTGCACTATTTTTTGCGTGCAACTTGCACATCTGTGCATGAAGTTATACAGATGGCAGCAAGCCGCACATGAAGTCGCACTGATCGGCGGCTTTGAAATCGCGCTGAAGTAGCTCGATTTCAAAAAGCATTTGGTGTGAGTCAGGGCTGAGAGGGGTTAAAGGGGCATGGCTAAATAAAATGAAAGCATTCTTGCACCCATAAAATACGCTTTTGCAAGCAGTACCATCTTAATAGCATTATGGGCCGCTGGGCAAAGTAATGCACTGGAGTTCCTAACAGGGAGATGGTGACCTTCAGCACACGTAGCCCGCTGTGGCAAAAATTGGGTGTGGCTAAATTATGCTACCTATTGGGTGTAGCTTTTTAGTCTGATTAAAACAACAAATAAACACAACCAGGGGATTATCCCAAATTAAGTTCACCCCCTGGATACAATGTCCCGCCCTCTCTACACACTATAATCATTTTTTATTACATTTTTTTTTTTTACAATTTTAATTTTTTTTTTACAATATTTTACAATTTAAATTTTTTTTTACAATTTTTTACAAATTAAATTTTTTTTTTTTACATTTTTAAAATTATTTTTTGCCAATTTTTTCACAGCGCTGTTCTAATGCAAAATGGCTCAATACAGGCAAATCTATAGACACAGCAGAATTTTATTTCTGTATATTTGTACCTTCAGAAAATGGTCCAAGGCAATGGAAGAGGTTCCAGTCTGATTAGAAACAGCAAATAAACACAACCAGGGGATTATCCTAAATTAAGTTCACCCCCTGGATATGCTGTCCCGCCCTCTCTACACACTATAATAATTTTTTATTCATTTTTTTTACAATTTAAATTTTTTTTTTACAATTTTTCACAATTTAATTTTTTTTTTACAATTTTTTTACAATTTTAATTTTTTTTGTACAATTTTTTACAATTTTAATTTTTTTTTAAATTTTTAAAATAATTTTTTGCCAATTTTTTCACAGCGCTGTTCTAATGCAAAGTGGCTCAAAACAGGCAAATCTATAGACACAGCAGAAGTGCCAGTCTGATTAGAAACAAAAAATAAACACAACCAGGGGATTATCCCAAATTAAGTTCACCCCCTGGATACGCTGTCCCGCCCTCTCTACACACTATAATCATTTTTTATTAAATTTTAATTTTTTTTGTACAATTTTTTTACAATTTTAAATTTTTTTTTACAATTTTAATTTATTTTTTTTACATTTTTAAAATAATGTTTTGGCAATTTTTTCACAGCGCTGTTCTAATGCAAAGTGGCTCAAAACAGGCAAATCTATAGACACAGCAGAAGTTTTTTTCTGTATATTTGTACCTTCAGAAAATGGTCCAAGGCGATGGAAGAGGTGCCAGTCTGTTCATAAAAAAAATAAATATTCACATTTCAAAACCAAATTTAACTGATTTAAATAATAAATAAATTGATTTAAAAAATAAATTTACGGGGTGGCACCATTTTTCAGTGTGAATCTACAATTACATAGTTAGTCTGGCTGAAAAAAGACAAAAGTCCATCCATTTCAACCATTAAAAAAACAAAAGTTATAATCCTACACCCACAGTTGATCCAGAGGAAGGCAAACAACCCAGCAAAGCACGATCCAATCTCCTCCTGCAGCGGAAAAAATTCCTTCCTGATCCCCCGAGAGGCAATCGGATATTCCCTGGATCAACTTTCCCTGTAAATGTTATATCCAGTTATATTCTGTGTATCCAAGAAAGAATCCAGGACTTTCCTACAGCAATCCACTGAGCTGGCCACAACCAACACCTGAGGGAGTCTATTCCACATTCTCACAGCTCTTACTGTGAAATTGCATGTTCCTAATGGGGGCCATAGACGGGTCGAAAATCGGATGAAAAAAAATCGGCAGATTTTCACACCGTTAGTGGGTTAATTGGTCGGCCATTTTTTGGAGTTTTGGCACATTTTTTCTATCAGTCATGTTGGAAATTTCGTGGCCGATTTTGACGATCCGACGATTTTCCCGGCAATGATGGGCAAATCGGCCGATCGTTTTACCAATAAAATATCTGTGCATGAGCTGTGACCTGCAAGAAGAAGAAAAATAAGAAGAAGAAAAAGAAAAAGAAGAAGGAGAAGAAGAAGAAGAAAAAGAAGAAGAAAGAGAAGAAGAAGTAGAAGAAGAAAAAGAAGAAGAAAGAGAAGAAGAAGAAAATAAGAAGGAGAAGAAGAGGAAAAGGAAGTAGAAGGAGAAGAAAATAAGAAGAAGGAGAAGAAGAGGAAAAGGAAGTAGAAGAAGAGGAAGAAGAAGAAAGAGAAGAAGAAGAAAATAAGAAGGAGAAGAAGGAAGAAGAAGAAAAGGAAGTAGAAGGAGAAGAAGAAGAAAATAAGAAGAAGAAAATTAATAATAAGAAGAAGAATTCCAGTCCGCTATTATATTTTACATGAAAGTCTTGCGGTTGCAACAATGTATCCATTTGTATCTGAATAAAACATCTGTATCTGAAATGGATACAAATGGATACATTGTTGCAACTGCAAGACTTTCATGTAAAATATAATAGCGGGGCTCTCTGCAGGGACAGAAGTAATTATGGGGTTAAATGCCGGCCGTAGACGGGACAAAAATCGGCCGATTTTTTTACCATTGGTGGTAACGTCGGCCTATTGAACGACCGATTTTTCGTTTTTTTTAAAAAAACGGCCGGTTTTCGACCCATCTATGGCCTGCATAAGGGGGGTCTTTTTAATAATAAAAGAAAAAAAATGATGTGTGAATGTCTCAAGCACAGCCGTCAAGAATAATTCCTAATATATTTATTTCCTATCATTGTCAGCGCCATCTACTGGCCATCATGCGTTATTTTCCTGATTGAGGTCTTGCACTTTTTTGAGCACTAGATGGAGCTGATGATAATAGGAAATAAACATATCAGGAAAATTACAGGGATTATTTGTGGCAGCTGTGCAAATGCTCAAGACATTCGCACAGTTGTTGTTTTTTTTAATAAATAGACCCCCTTAGTGTCACTGGTCAGGAAGGGGGGTAAATCCTCTGGAGGGGGAGGGGTTAATCCTGCCCCCACCCAACACAAATCACAGGAAGGTGTACTTTTCCCTTTCCTTCTGGGGAATAAATGTAAATTTTTGGATTTTCCTTCTTTTCTGTCTCATTGGCCACCAGGATGGCTCTGATTCATGCCGTTCATTGTTACAATTGTGTCATTAGCTGTGATTGGTCACAGTGATCACATGGTACAGACAGGGTCAATCACAGCCAGGGGCGGACTGACAACTCATGGGGCCCCCAGGCAATAGGGGATCATGGGGCTCCTGTGTCCTTGCCCAAACTCAAAAAAGCCTATGAAAAAGGTACCAGGGGCATCTCATGGGGCCCCCTACTGACCCCGGGCCCTCGGGCAGTGCCCGAGTTTCCAAATGGTCAGTCCGCCCCTGATCACAGCCCACCTGTACCATGCGATTAGCTGTGGCCAATTTACAGCCAATCACAACAAAACAAACTGAATGAATCGGTTCATTCGGTAAAACGCTTGTTTTCAGCACTGAAATTCACAACTAAAAGCAATCATAATGTTTAAAGAGAAAAAAAAAAAATCCTGATCACTTCCCCGAAGTTGCTATGGTAACATTATATTGCTCTGGTCACAGTGTTAAAAAAAAAAAAAAAAACATTAAAAAAAGAAAAAAAAAGTAATACCAAAAAAAGAAAAAATTTTTCTGAAAAAATTCTCCACATGTCTAAAGTTTTTTGAGAAAAAAATCTAAAAAAAAAATTATTATTTTTTGCTTTGCACTGTCACCAGTCAGTGTCCCCGATCACCGCCCACACCAGTTATATGATGACGCTGTACTGCACTGGTGACAGTATGTTAAACAGTATGTTTTTCTGAAAAAATTCTCCAAATATCTAAAATTGTTTGAGAAAATCCCCCCCCCCCAAATTATTACTATCATTTTTTTTTTTTGCACTGTCATTTGTCAGTGTCCCCGATCATCGCCACACCAGTTATATGATGATGCTGTACCGCACTGGTGACAGTATGTTAAAAAAAGAAAAAAAAGTAATACCAAAAAAAAATAATTTTATTTTTTCTGAACAAATTCTCAAAATGTCTAAAATTTTTTGAGAAAAATTCTTAAAAAAATTATTATTATTATTTTTTGTTTTGCACTGTCACCAATCAGTGTCCCTGATCACCGCCCAGTTAAATGATGACGCTGTACTGCACTGGTGACAGTATATTTAAAAAAGAAAAAAAAAGTAATACCAAAAAAAAATAAAATATTTTTTCTGAAAAAATTCTCCAAATGTCTAAAATTTTTTGAGAAAAATTCTCAAAAAAAAACTATTATTTTTTTTTTCTCTGTCACAAGTCAGTGTCCCCAATCATCGCCCACACCAGTTATATGATGATGCTGTACTGCACTGGTGACAGTATGTTAAAAAAGAAAAAAAGAGTAATGCAAAAAAAAAAAAATTTTTTTTCTGAAAAAATTCTCAAAATGTCTAACATTTTTTGAGAAAAATTCTCAAAAAAAAATATTATTTCTTGTTTTGCACTGTCACCAGTCAGTGTCCCCGATCCCCGCCCAGTTATATGATGATGCTATACTGCACTGGTGACAGTATAATTAAAAAAGTAATACAAAAAAAAAATTATTTTTCTGAAAAAATTCTCCAAATGTCAAACATTTTTTCAGAAAAATTCTGAAGAAAAAAAACTATTATTTTTTTTTTTTTGCTCTGTCACCAGTCAGTGTCCCCGATCCCCGCCCAGTTATATGATGACGCTATACTGCACTGGTGACAGTATAATTAAAAAGTAAAACAAAAAAAAAAATTATTATTTTTCTGAAAAAATTCTCCAAATGTCAAACATTTTTTCAGAAAAATTCTCAAGAAAAAAAACTATTATTTTTTGTTTTTGCTCTGTCACCAGTCAGTGTCCCCGATCCCCGCCCAGTTATATGATGACGCTATACTGCACTGGTGACAGTATCATTAAAAAAGTACTACCAAAAAAAAAATTATTATTTTTCTGAAAAAATTCTCCATATGTCAAAAATGTTTTGAGAAAAATTCTCAAAAAAAAAACTATTATTTTTTTTTTTGCTCTGTCACAAGTCAGTGTCCCCCATCACCTCCACACCAGTTGTATGATGACGCTCTACTGCACTGGTGACAGTATAATTAAAAAAGTAATACCAAAAAAAATTTATTATTTTTTCTGAAAAAATTCTCCAAATGTCTAAAATTTTTGAGAAAAATTCTCAAAAAAAACAACTATTATTTTTTTTTTTTTTGCTCTGTCACAAGTCAGTGTCCCCAATCACCGCCACACCAGTTGTATGATGATGCTGTACTGCACTTTTTTAACCATTTCAATACCGGGCAATTTTCCCCCTTCCTGCCCAGGCCATTTTTCACGTTTCAGCGCTCTCACACTTTGAATGACAATTCCGCGGTCATACAACATTGTACCCAAACTAAAATTTTATCATTTTCTTCACACAACTAGAGCTTTCTTTTGGTGGTATTTAATCACCGCTGGGGTTTTTATTTTTTGCTAAATTAACAAAAATTCCAAAAATGTTGAAGAAAAAACACGTTTTTCTTTGTTTCTGTTATAAAAGTTTACAAATAAATAATTGTTCTTCATAAATTTAGGCCGAGAAGTATTCTGCTCCATGTCTTTGGTGAAAATAACCCAAATTAGGATGTATCATTTAGTTTGTAGGAAAGTTATAGAGTTCACAAACTATGGTATAGATCTGAATATTGATCAATCCTGAAGTACTGACGGCCAATCTAATTTCTTGAGGTCCAAGAATGTCAGAACAGTACAGATATCCCCCAAATGTCAGGACGGTACAGATATCCCCCCAAATGTCAGGACAGTACAGAGATCCCCCAAATGTCAGAACAGTACATATATCCCCCCAAATGTCAGAACAGTACAGATATCCCCCAAATGTCAGGACAGTACAGATATCCCCCAAATGTCAGGACAGTACAGATATCCCCCAAATGTCAGGACAGTACAGATATCCCCCAAATGTCAGGACAGTACAGATATCCCCCAAATGACCCCTTTTTGCAGAGTAGACAGTCCGACGTACTTCATAAGAGGCATGGCGAGTTTTTTGAAGTTGTATTTTTTTTGTCATAATTTTTCGGAAAATGAAAAACTTAAAAAAATTATTTTCACTATTTTTTTTACATACTGTCACCAGTGCAGTACAGCGTCATCATATAACTGGCATGGTGGTGAACAGGGACACTGACTGGTGACAGTATGAAAAAAATATATATATATATATTTTTTTAATTTTTTTTAATTTTTTTTATTATTTTTAATTTTTTATTACTTTTTTTTATTTTTTTTTAAGATTTTTTTTTCATATTTTACTATGACCAAAGTAGTACAATGTTACCATAGTAACATTGTACTACTTTGGGGAAGTGATCAGTATTTTTTTTTTTTTTTTACACAATTTGCTTATAGCAAAGAAATACTTTGCTATAAGCAAGCATTTACCTGAATGAAATGGATTCATTCAGCTTTTTTTTTTTTTGTGCTTAGCTGTAATTTGGTCACAGCTAATCACATGACATGTGCATGTGATTAGCTGTGACCATTCACAGCTAGGCAGTAGTATACAATGGATGGCATCATGAATGAAGCCACCCATTGTATACAACTGTCATGTGACCTGCTGTGATTGGTCACAGCAGGTCACATGGTACCTGCAACGGGGGGCCGGTACTCAGATCTGTCATCGGCCGTGTCCGAGGTGCACGGGCGGTGACAGATCGCCCCGCTGCGCCGCTCTGCATTAGCGCAAACTGCGCATGTGCGGGAGCACGCCAAATGGCGTGCACCCGGAGTGCAGTAGCACTTTTGAAGCCGCCAAACAGCCATTGGCCGGGCGGCTAATGGTTAATTTGTTTAGCAAAAAATAAAACACCCAGCAGCGATTAAATACCACCAAATGAAAAACTCTATTTTTGTGAAAAAAAATAAAAAATTTCATATGGGTACAGTGTTGCATGACCGCAAAGTGCAACAACGCTGAAAGCTGAAAATTGGCCTGGGCAGGAAGGGGGGAGTGGTGGTATTGATCTGGGGCCTGGTGGAAGCAGACATATCAGCCTGAAGGATGCATTTTTAATAAAAAAAATTTAAGGGTTAGGAGGTTAAGGTTAGGGGTTAATTATACTTTATTTATTATTACATATTATTCATATACTGTATTTATTGATTATTATTTATGAATATTTTTACACTTATTTATTAATTAATTATTTTTATTATTATTATTATTATTAACACCCAAACCCTAACAAAAAAAATAATAAAAAGACAATACAGAAAATATTAACCCCACTCTATCCTACTCTAACTCTATTTTTGTGAAAAAAAAGAAAAAATGTCATATGGGTACAGTGTTGCATGACCGCACAATTGTCATTCAAAGTGCGACAGCGCTAAAAGCTGAAAATTGGCCTGGACTGGAAGGGGGGAGTGGTGGCAGGGATCTGGGGCCTGGTGGAAGTAGACATATCAGCCTGAAGGATGCATTTAAATTTTTTTTAACGATTAGTGGTTAGGGGTTAATTACAATTTATTGATTATTACATATTATTCATATACTGTATTTATTTATTATTATTTATGAATATTTTTATTTATTTTACATTTATTTATTAATTAATTATTATTTTTATTATTATTATTAATATTATTATTAACACCCAAACGCTAACAAAAAAAATAAAAAAATAAAAAGACAATACAGAAAATATTAACCTCACTCTACCTTACTCTAACTCTATTTTTGTGAAAAAAAAGAAAAAAATGTATATGGGTACAGTGTTGCATGACCGCACAATTGTCATTCAAAGTGCAACAGTGCTGAGAGCTGAAAATCGGCCTGGACTGGAAGGGGGGAGTGGTGGCAGGGATCTGGAGCCTGGTGGAAGTAGACATATCAGCCTGGAGGAAGCATTTTAATTTTTTTAAGGGTTAGTGGGTTGAGGTTAGGGGTTAATTACAATTTATTTATTATTACATATTATTTATATACTGTATTTATTGATTATTATTTATGAATATTTTTATTTATTTATTAATGAATTATTATGAATTATTATTATTATTAATATTATTAACACCCAAACCCTAACAAAAAAAATAAATAAAAAGACAATACAGACAATATTAACCCCACTCTACCCTACTCTCACAAAAAATGAAATAAATGAATATTAATAAAAAAAGAAATAAAAGGTGATGGAAAAACTAATCAAGCTGAAAGAAAGCAACCAATGGTGCAACAGATGTTAGTTTTCTTTATTGGCTAATAAAAAAACACCAAAGCTTAAAAACTACAACGCTGAGAGCTGAAAATCAGCCTGGGAAGGAAGGGGGGAGTGGTGGCAGGGATCTGGGGCCTGGTGGAAGTAGACATATCAGCCTGGAGGATACATTTTAATTTTTTTTAAGGGTTAGGGGTTAAGTACAATTTATTTATTATTACATATTATTCATATACTGTATTTATTTATTTATGAATTTTTTTTTATTTATTTTACATTTATTTATTAATGAATTATTATTATTATTATTATTATTATTATTATTAACACCCAAACCCTAACAAAAAAAAATAAAAAGACAATACAGAAAATATTAACCCCACTCTATCCTACTCTAACTCTTTTTTTGAGAAAAAAAAGTATACATTTCACATGGCTACAGTGTTGCATGACCGTGCAATTGTCATTGAAAGTGCGACAATGCTGAAAGCTGAAAATTGGCCTGGACGGGGGGAGTGTGGTGGCAGGGATCTGGGGCCTGGTGGAAGTAGACATTTCAGCCTGGAGGATTTTTTAATAATTTTTAATAATTTTTTTTAAGGGTTAGGGGGGTTAAGGCTAGGGATTAATTATAATTTATTTATTATTACATATTATTCATATACTGTATTAATTTATTATTATTTATGAATATTTTTATTTATTGTAATTTATTAATTAATTATTATTATTAACACCCAAACCCTAACAAAAAAAAAAAATAAAATAAAAAGACAACACAGAAAATATTAACCCCACTCTACCCTACTCTAACAAAAAAAAATTATAATAAATGAATATTAATAAAAAAAGAAATAAAAGGTGATGGAAAAACTAATAAAGCTGAAAAAAAAACAACCAATGGTGCAACAGATATTAGTTTTCTCTATTGGCTAATAAAAAAACACCAAAGCTCAAAAATAACAACGCTGAAAATCGGCCTGGGCCGGAAGAGGGGGGGGGGGGGTTGTAGTGGTGGCAGGGATCTGGGGCCTGGTGGAAGTAGACATATGAGCCTGGAGGATGCATTTTTAATACATTTTTTTTAGGGTTAGGGGGTTAAGGTTAGGGGTTAATTACAATTTATTTATTATTAAATATTATTCATATACTGTACTTATTTTTTATTATTTATGAATATTTTTTATTTATTCAACATTTATTTATTAATGAATTATTATTATTATTATTATTATTATTATTATTATTAACACCCAAACACTAACAAATAAAAAATAAAAAATATAAAAAGACAATACAGAAAATATTAACCCCACTCTATCCTGTTCTAACTCTATTTTTGTGAAAAAAAGAAAAAAATTCATATGGGTACTGGGTTTCATGACTGCGCAATTGTCAAATATTTTTATTTATTTTACATTAATTAATTAATTAATTATTATTATTATTATGAACACCCAAACCCTAACAAAAAAAAAAATAAAACATAAAAAGACAATACAGAAAATATTAACCCCACTCTACCCTACTCTAACAACAAAAAATGACAATAAATGAATATTAATAAAAAAAGAAATAAAAGGTGATGGAAAAAACTAATAAAGCTGAAAGAAAGCAACCAATGGTGCAACAGATGTTAGTTTTCTCTATTGGCTAATAAAAAAACACCAAATCTCAAAAACGACAATGCTGAAAGCTGAAAATTGGCCTGAGCTGGAAGGGGGGAGGGGGGTAGTGGTGGCAGGGATCTGGGGCCTGGTGGAAGTAGACATATCAGCCTGGAGGATGCATTTTTAATATTTTTTTTTTAAGGATTAGGGGGTTAATTACAATTTATTTAATATTAAATATTATTCATATACTGATACTGTATTTATTTATTATTATTTATGCATAGTTTTATTTATTTTACATTTATTTATTAATTAATTTATTAATGAATTATTATTATTATTATTATTATTAACACCCGAACCCTGACAAAAAAAATAATAAAAAGACAATACAGAAAATATTAACCCCACTCTATCCTACTCTAACTCTATTTTTGTGAAAAAAAAATCAAAAAAAAATCATATGGGTAGTGTTGCATGACCGCACAATTGTCAATCAAAGTGCGACAATGCTGAAAGCTGAAAATCGGCCTGGGCAGGAAGAGGGGAGCGGTGGCAGGGATCTGGGGCCTGGTGGAAGCAGACATATCAGCCTGGAGGATGCATTTTTAATTATTTTTTTAAAGGATTAGGGCAGGGGTGAGCAACTGTGGCCCGCCAGCTGTTGGTGAACTACAAGTCCCATCATTTCTCTGCCTTTGGGAGTCATGCTTGTAACTGTCAGTTTTGCAATGCCTCATGGGACTTGTAGTTCTACAACAGCTGGAGGGCCACAGTTGCCCACCCCTGGGTTAGGGGGTTAAGGTTAGGGGTTAATTACAATTTATTTATTATTACATATTATTCATATACTGTATTTATTTATTATTATTTATGAATATTTTTATTTATTTTACATTTATTTATTAATTAATTATTATTATTATTAACACCCAAACCCTAACAAAAAAAAAATAATAAAATAAAAAGACAATACAGAAAATATTACCGCACTCTATCCTACTCTAACTCTATTTTTGTGAAAAAAAGAAAAAATTTCATATGGGTACAGGGTTTCATGACCGTGCAATTGTCAAATATTTTTTATTTATTTTACATTTATTTATTAATTAATTATTATTTTTATTATTATTATTAACACCCAAACCCTAACAAAAAAAAAATAATAAAATAAAAAGACAATACAGAAAATATTACCGCACTCTATCCTACTCTAACTCTATTTTTGTGAAAAAAAAAAAAAATTTCATATGGGTACAGGGTTTCATGACCGTGCAATTGTCAAATATTTTTTATTTATTTTACATTTATTTATTAATTAATTATTATTATTATTATTATTAACACCCAAACCCTAACAAAAAAAAATAATAAAATAAAAAGACAATACAAAAAATATTAACCCCACTCTATCCTACTCTAACTCTATTTTTGTAAAAAAAAAGAAATTTTTTTATATGGGTACAGGGTTTCATGACCGTGCAATTGTCAAATATTTTTTATTTATTTTACATTTATTTATTTATTAATTAATTAATTAATTATTTTTTTTATTATTATTATTAACACCCAAAAAATTTAAATTAAAAGACAATACAGAAAATATTAACCCCACTCTATCCTACTCTAACTCTATTTTTGTGAAAAAAAGAAACAATTTCATATGGGTACTGGGTTTCATGACCGCGCAATTGTCATTCAAAGTGCGACAACTCTAAAATGTTTTAAATTAATAAATTAATATAATAATAACAACAACAATAATAATAATAATAATAATAATAACAATAAATTATTAACATAGATTTTTTAATTCTGGTTTGGGTGTTTATTAATATTTTATTATTATTAATAATAATAATAATAATAATATTTTTTTTTGTTAGGGTTTGGGTGTTAATAATAATAATAATAATAACAACACAATAAATTATTAACATAATTTTTTTTTAATTCTGGTTTTTTTGTATTTATGTATTAATATTTTATTATTATTATCACCCAAACCCTAACAAAAAATTATTATTATTATTATTAATAATAATAATAATAATAATAATAATAAAATATTAATAAATAAACACCCAAACCAGAATTAAAAAATCTATGTTAATAATTTATTGTTATTATTATTATTATCACCCAAACCCTAACAAAAAAATTATTATTATTATTATTATTAATAATAATAATAATAATACAATTTTAATACATAAACACCCAAACCAGAATAAAACAACGCTGAAAGCTGAAAATCGGCCTGGGCAGGAAGGGGTGGGGAAAGTGGTGGCAGGGTTCTGAGACCTGGTGGAAGTAGACATATCCGCATGGAGGATGCATTTTTGCCTCCGTCATGACTAATCCCCTTGATGCCTATGCCATGTTCATTTTCTATGATCGCCAGCTCCACCTAGTGGCCACGATGCAGTATTTTCCTAATTGAGGCATTTCAGGAAAATAGCACATTATGGCCACTAGGTGGAGCTGGCGATCATAGAAAATACTGAGTGAATGCGGAGACATTTTTCTTTTTTATAACTGGACCCCGAAGTCTGTGGCTGTATTCTATGCTGGGCTGGGTGTGTTGTTCTGTCTGAGCTTTCCCTCCTGACACTGACCTTCCTGATTGGACGAGGAGGATCTTCCTGCACTGAACGACTTTGTGACAACGGCTCTTCTTCATCCTTTCCTTTAGTAGCGAGCTGCGGAAAGATACAACAAAATACGGCTGAAATATGACCGCATTGTAGAAACATAATCTTGCCAATAAAGTTGCGGCAGAAAAAAGTCAGGTGTGATGTTTGCAGAGTGACCCCCCCCGCTTCAATTGAATGGGTCACGTTCAGTGCGTGCTGCACCCACTAAAAGCGGCAGAGGGCGTACTTCCTGATCAGGCCCGTCATCCTATACGCCCCCTCCCCCGGCCGTTGCCTCTACAGATAAAGGAGGAAGTGGTAAAAGCATGGCTTAACTATGGGGTTTTACCGCCCCCCCCCCCGCACAGCTGATGCCTTTAGGCTCACCGTACACATTACAATCCAATTTCTTACATCGCATTATGAAGACTTACTTGAACCATCCAATCACGGAGACCCTTGCACTACTTACTTCTGAAGGAGATTGTACAATCAGATTGTAGTGTGCGTGGTGAGCGTTAGACTGCGGTCTCTCTAATGCCGGCCATACATGATTCAAATTCCAAGCGATTTTCCTCTGAACGTCGGACCTAAGAATAATCGGACGATTTTCGCTCTGTTAGTGGGGCAATGGCATCGGCCGATGTTCGTGGTTCCTCCCCATTTTCATTTATCGGACATGCTGGAAAATTTTTGTGAAAAACTGACCGATTTTTATAAATCATTGGTGGCACCGTCGGATTACAGAACAATCGAGGTTTCGATTTTAGGATGAAAAATCATTCGGGATTCGAACCATGTATGGCCTGCATACGGCTGCAATCACATCTCCACTCCGAGTCGCCTGAAGCCAAACGCCCGAAGCTCAAACAGGTTTTGGGGCTTTGTTGATCAAATCTCGCAGATTTTCGTGTTTTGGAGCTTTTTTCATTCCACGGAAATAAATGGCAATGCACGATTCGTTCGTTTTTGCGCGCGATGGTGAGAGATTTTCTGCTCAAATTTAACAAAAAAAAAACAAAACATTTATTAAAAGCATAAATAAATACAAAATGAATACACAAATAAATGAAAATCAGCATAAATAAATAAATAAATCAAATAGATTAATAATATGTAATAATAAATAAATAAATAGTAATTAACCCCTAAATTTACCCCCAACACTAAATTTTTTTAAATTAATTAATTAACATAATAATAATAATAATAATAACAATACATTATTAACATCAATTTTTTTATTCTGGTTTGGGTGTATATTTATTAATATTTTATTGTTGTTATTATTATTATTATTATTATTATTAATAATAATAATAATAATAATAATAGTAATAATAATAAAATATTAATAAATAAACATTCAAACCAGAATAAAAAAATAGACGTTAATAATTTATTATTATTATTATTATTATTATTATTATTAATAATAATAATAATAATCATTTTTTAAAGGGTTAGTGGGTTAAGGTTAGGGATTAATTACAATTTATTTATTATTACATATTATTAATTTACTGTATTTATTTACAGTAATTAACCGGTAATTTCAACAGTACAGTAAGTAACCGGGCTTAATAATAATAATAATAATAATAATATTAGTAATAATAAAATATTAATAAATAAACACCCAAACCAGAATAAAAAAATCAATGTTAATACTTTATTGTATTAATAATAATACAATTTTACAATAATAATAATAATAATAATAATTTTTTTAAAGGGTTAGTGGGTTCAGGTTAGGGACTAATTACAATTTATTTATTATTACATATTATTCATTTACTGTATTTATTTATTTAATTATCTACAGTAATTAACTGGTAATTTAACCGGTATAGTAAGTAGCCGGGCTTAATAATAATAATAATAATAATAATAAAATATTAATAAATAAACACCCAAACCAGAATAAAAAAATCGATGTTAATAATTTATTATTATTATTATTATTATTATTATTATTAATAATAATATTAATAATAATATTTTTTTAAAGGGTTGGTGGGTTAAGGTTAGGGGTTAATTACAATTTATTTATTATTACATATTATTAATTTACTGTATTTATTTACACTAATTAACCGGTAATTTAACCGGTATAGTAAGTAACCGGGCTTAATAATAATAATAATAGTAATAATAAAATATTATTAAATAAACACCCAAACCAGACTAAAAAAATTGATGTTAATAATTTATTGTTATTATTATTATTAATAATAATAATAATAATAATAAAAAAATAATAATAATATTTTTTATAGGGTTGGTGGGTTAAGGTTAGGAGTTAATTACAATTTATTTTTTATCATATATTATTAATTTACTGTATTTATTTATTATTTAATAATATTTTTATTTAGTTTACATTTATTATTATTATTATTTTTATTATTATTAACACCCAAACCCTAACCCAAAAAGCTACATGATTGCTGCACATAGGACAGCCCATTGAAGCTTTTTCGTGTTAATGCGGTGAGCAGACGCACGTTTTGCCGCATGCAAAAATGTTTTGATAGTAAAAAAACGCACAGAACTAAATGCGGCAAAAAGCTTCATGAGTGACTTTGCTGCACGTAGGGCAGCCCATTGAAGCCTTTTATTAATGTGGCGAGCAAATTCACGTTTTGCTGCATGCAAAAATTGTTTTGATGGTGAAAAAAACGCACAAAACTAAATGCGGCGAAAAGCTACATGAGCGACTTTGCTGCACGTAGGACAGCCCATTGAAGCCTTTTATGCATCGAGCAGACGCACGTTTTGCCGTATGCAAAAATGTTTTGATGGGGAAAAAAATGCACAAAACTCAATGCGGCGAATAGCTACATTAACGACTTTGCTGCGCATAGGGCAGCCCATTGAAGCCTTTTATTAATGCGGCTTTTAAAATGTTTTGATGGTGAAAAAAACGCACAGAGCTCGATGCGGCGAAAAGCTACATGAGCAACTTTGCTGAACCTAGGACAGCCCATTGAAGCCTTTTATTAATGTGGCGAGCAGACGCACGTTTTGCCGCATGCAAAAATGTTTTGATGGTGAAAAAAACGCACAAAACCCAATGCGGTGAAAAGCGAGCTTCATTGCTGTGCACTGCACATGCACAGAGGCGCGCGTGAATGCATATAAATAAACTAAAACGCACAGCGGTGCACGTAAAAGCCCAAAGAAGACAGACGCGACGTCAAAGGAAGTGCAAGCGTAGGAAAATCACACCGCAAATGCATGCAAATGCATAATAAAAAAAACGCATGTCACCGCGCACGCAAAAATGTGCAGTGAGCACGCAGTTTCTGGAGCGAATGGGCCCTAAATCTATGTGATGAACAGAGATGACGACAGTAAGGTGACGCTGTACTCGCCACACCCACTTTTAACCCCACCCACAAAATCACTCAACTTTGTAGCCACACCCACAAAATTACAAAGCGATTTTCAGCACGCAAATAATGCGTCGAAAACCTTGGGGGGAGGGGGGCAACAGACTGACATTCAGGGTATAAAGGGCGCCAAAATATAGTTAGGAGGGACATCCTGAAGGTGTCAAAATGAAAACCGTGCCCTAAGCACGCCGCCCGATGCACACTTGGAGGCGTGGCCAATAAGAAGGGGGTCACTTTATAGGGTGTGGCTTGTAATGTGGGCGTAAAATAAGCCCCCCTCTCTCTGCAGACTTACCATAGCGAGGGATGTGGCGTCAGGAAATGAAGACGATGTCGTATATCGAACGGCAACGACGAATAAAAGGCGCAGAAATAAAACAGCGGAGAAAAGATCCGACTGCTCGAGAGGGAGTGGATCCCAGATTCCCTGCTGCTGGGGGGGCGTCCTCTGTACATGGTAACCCATGGCAACCAGGCGCTTTACTGCACGGAGCTGCTGTGAATTATTTTAGTTGCTATGGGATACCGATGCTGGGACAGCCATTGCGCCTCCTGTATACATAGACGTCTAATATGTGAGTGTGATCCTAATAATATACTGTGATGGAGGATGACGGGGATCCCATATTTACCTGTTGCTATAGCTACAGTGCATTCCCTGTACACGGTAACCCATAGCAACCAGATGGCACTTTACTGCAGCGAGCTACTGAGATGAATTCTGGTTGCTATGGGATACCGAGGCTGGACCAGCCATTGCTCCTCCTTTCTCAATACATCTGAATGTTTCATGGACGTCTTATAAGTAAGTGTAATAATATTAGTGGATGAAGCGGATCTAAGATGCCTTGTTGCTATGGGTTACCATGTACCATTCTCTGTCCGTGGTAACCCATAGCAACCTGATTGCACTTTACTGCAGTGAGCTGCTGTGATGAATTCTAGTTGCTATGGGATACCGATGCAGAAACAGTCATCGCACCTCCTTATTAAATACATCTGAAGGTTTAACAGACATCTTATAAACAAGTGTAATGATAATAATAATATAATAGTGGATGACGGGGATCCAATATTTACCTGTTGCTATAGCTACGGTGCATTCCCTGTACACGGTAACCCATAGCAACCAGACTGCACTTTACAGTGAACTGCTGAGATGAATTCTGGTTGCTATGGGATACCGAGGCTGGGACAGCCATTGTACCTCCTTTCTCAATACATCTGAATGTTTCATGGACGTCTTATAAATAAGTGTAATAATATTAGTGGATGAAGTGGATCTAAGATTCCTTGTTGCTATGGGTTACCATGTACTATTCTCTGTGGTGACCCATAGTAACCTGACTGCACTTTGCTGCTGAGATTAATTCTAGTTGCTATGGGATACTAATGCTGATACATCAGAATGTTTAATAGACGTCTTATAAATAAGTGTAATAATAATAATATAATAGTGGATGACGGGGATCCAATATTTACCTGTTGCTATAGCTACGGTGCATTCCCTGTACACGGTAACCCATAGCAACCAGACTGCACTTTACAGTGAACTGCTGAGATGAATTCTGGTTGCTATGGGAAACTGAAGCTGGACCAGCCATTGTACCTCCTTATTAAATACGTCTGAAGGTTTGGTGGACGCCTTATAAATGAGTATAATAATAATAATAGTAATCTATCACCACGGTCACACTGGATGCGAACTGGCATGTGATTTGCATATCGCATGCCAAAACGCACCCTATTGTCTGCAATTACAGTGGCCATATTGGCGCGGCTCCGACTTGGTCAGAGCCGCACCGATTTTTAAAGTAATACATGCACTACTTTTGGTCAGACGTCTTGCAAATCGCACCTGAAATTGGCAGGTCATTAGACTTCGAAATCGTGTGACTTCACCGTACGTCGCACGATTTCAAAGATGTGATCGGGGTGTAATAATGGATGAAGGGGACATCATTGTTTTTCAACCAGGGGTGCCATGAGCCCAGGACCTGGTTTGCTCTGGATCAGTGCCATCTGTTGCCATGGTGCGGACAGGTGGGCTGGTCCACAATGACGCTCTATGGCAGACACACGGATGTAAATGGACCAATAAACGGATGTAAACGGATGAAAAGTAGATGAAACACGGATGAAAACCGGATGAAACACAGATGAAAAACGGACGAAACACGGATGAAAAACAGATGAAACACGAATGAAAAACGGATGAAACACGGATGAAAAATGAATGAAAAACGGACAAAACACGGATGAAAAACGGACGAAAAACAGATGAAACACGAATGAAAAACAGACAAAACACAGATGAAAAATGGATGAAACACGGATGAAAAATGGACAAAAAACAGATAAAACACAAATGAAAAACGGACAATACACGGATGAAAAATGGATGAAACATGGATGAAACACGGATGAAACACGGATGAAACACGGATGAAACACGGATGAAAAATGAATGAAAATGGAAGAAACACGGATGAAACACAGATAAAAAATGGACGAAACACGGATAAAAAACAGATGAAAAATGGATGAAAAACGGACAAAACACGGATGAAAAACGGACGAAACACGGATGAAAAACGGACGAAACACGGATGAAAAATGGAACGAAACACGGATAAAAAACAGACGAAACACGGATGAAAAAGACGAAACACGGATGAAAAATGAATGAAAAACAGATGAAAAATGGACGAAATACGGATGAAAAACGGACAAAACACGGATGAAAAAGGAACGAAACACGGATGAAAAAAGAATGAAAAACAGATGAAAAATTAATGAAAAACAGATGAAAAATTGACGAAATACGGATGAAAAACGGACGAAACATGGATGAAAAACAGACGAAACACGGATGAAAAACGGATGAAACACGGATGAAAAATGGACGAAACACGGATGAAAAACAGATGAAACACGGATGAAAAAGATGAAACACGGATGAAAAACGAATAAAAAACAGATGAAAAATGGACGAAATACGGATGAAAAATGGACGAAACACAGATGAAAAACGAACGAAACACGGATGAAAAACGGACGAAACACGGATAAAAAACGGAGGAAACACGGATGAAAAACGGACGAAACACGGATGAAAAACGGACAAAACACGGATGAAAAATGGACGAAACATGGATGAAAAACGGACAAAACACGGATGAAAAACAGATGAAACACGGATGAAAAACAGACGAAACACAAATGAAAAACGAACAAGATACAGATGAAAAACGGATGAAACAGATAAAAAACGGACAAAACATAGATGAAAAAAGGATGAAACACGGATGAAAATCGGACCAAACACGGATGAAAAACGGACAAAACACAGATGAAAAATGGATGAAAAATGAATGAAACACGGATAAAAAAACGGACGAAACACGGATGAAAAACGGATGAAAAACAGACAAAACATGGATGAAAAACAGATAAAAAACGGATGAAAAATGGACAAAACACGGATGAAAATCGGGCAAAACACGGATGAAAAATGGACAAAACATGGAAGAAAAACGGATTAAACATGGATGAAAAACAGACGAAACACGGATGAAAAACAGACGAAACATGGATGAAAAACGGATGAAACACGGATGAAAAACGGATGACAAACTGACGTAAACTGATGAAAAAACCAGAACGCCGGGTGAAAAGGTCTTACAGGGCGGGGTTAGACTTGTTCCTCTGCGCCTGAGCTGACTTTAGATTTGATCTATTCACCAAAACTGTAGAAATCTCAGGTCCCTATTGTGTCTCGGCCCGGATTCACATACATGCAGTGCGGTACATCGCATGTGATTCGCACGAGAAACTTTTTTTTGCTCAAAAAAATACTAAAAACTCTGATTTGCTGCGTTTTTGGGCGTTAGGTTTTAGCCCTCATGCACACTGGGTGATTTTACAGCGGCTGTTTTTGGCCTTTGGCATTTTGTCTACAGCCAGTAAACCCCCCCGGCATGTTATCCTATGTGTCCATCCCCGGCATGTTATCCTACGTGTCCATCCCCGGCATGTTATCCTACGTGTCCATCCCCGGCATGTTCTCCTACGTGTCCATCCCCGGCATGTTCTCCTACGTGTCCATCCCCGGCGTGTTCTCCTACGTGTCCATCCCCGGCGTGTTCTCCTACGTGTCCATCCCCGGCGTGTTATCCTACGTGTCCATCCCCGGCGTGTTATCCTGTGTGTCCATCCCCGGCGTGTTATCCTGTGTGTCCATCCCCGGCGTGTTATCCTGTGTGTCCATCCCCGGCGTGTTATCCTACGTTTCCATCCCCGGCGTGTTCTCCTGTGTGTCCATCCCCGGCGTGTTCTCCTACGTGTCCATCCCCGGCGTGTTCTCCTACGTGTCCATCCCCGGCGTGTTCTCCTACGTGTCCATCCCCGGCGTGTTATCCTACGTGTCCATCCCCGGCGTGTTATCCTACGTGTCCATCCCCGGTGTGTTATCCTACGTGTCCATCCCCGGCGTGTTATCCTATGTGTCCATCCCCGGCGTGTTATCCCATGTGTCCATCCCCGGCGTGTTATCCCATGTGTCCATCCCCGGCGTGTTCTCCCATGTGTCCATCCCCGGCGTGTTATCCCATGTGTCCACCCCCGGCATGTTATCCTATGTGTCCATCCCCGGCATGTAATCCTATGTGTCCATTCCCGGCATGTTCTCCTATGTGTCCATACACACATAGACTGGAATCAGCGTTTTTTGGCTGGAAAAAACCCAGAACTAGCGGGTTTCTAGGAGTTTTTTTATAAACCCCCAAATTTTTTTTCTACTCAAAAAAAGTCTAAAAACGCTGATTTGCTGAGTTTTACTGCATTTTTCCACGTTTTCATTTTTTTGACCCAAAAACATTTTTTTTTCTCAAAAAAGTCTAAAAATGCTGGTTTGCTGTGTTTTTGAGCATTTTTAGTCCTCATGCACACTGGGTGATTTTACAGCGGCTGTTTTTGGCTTTTGGCGTTTTTTTCTACAGCCAGTAAACCCCCCCAGCATGTTCTCCTATGTGTCCATCCCCTCAGCATGTTATCCTATGTGTCCATCCCCTCAGCATGTTATCCTATGTGTCCATCCTCGGCATGTTCTCCTATGTGTCCATCCCCGGCATGTTACCCTATGTGTCCATCCCCGACATGTTCTCCTATGTGTCCATCCCCGGCATGTTCTCCTATGTGTCCATCCCCGGCATGTTCTCCTATGTGTCCATCCCCGACATGTTCTCCTATGTGTCCATCCCCGGCATGTTATCCTATGTGTCCATCCCCGGCATGTTATCCTATGTGTCCATCCCCGGCGTGTTATCCTATGTGTCCATCCCCGGAGTCTTATCCTATGTGTTCATCCCCGGCATGTTATCCTATGTGTCCATCCCCGACATGTTCTCCTATGTGTCCATCCCCAACATGTTCTCCTATGTGTCCATCCCCGGCATGTTCTCCTATGTGTCCATCCCCAACATGTTATCCTATGTGTCCATCCCCGGCATGTTATCCTATGTGTCCATCCCCGGCATGTTGTCCTATGTGTCCATCCCCGACATGTTCTCCTATGTGTCCATCCCCGGCATGTTCTCCTATGTGTCCATCCCCGACATGTTCTCCTATGTGTGCATCCCCAGCATGTTATCCTATGTGTCCATCCCCGACATGTTATCCTATGTGTCCATCCCCGGCGTGTTATCCTATGTGTCCATCCCCGGCGTGTTATCCTATGAGTCTATCCCCGGAGTCTTATCCTATGTGTCCATCCCCGACATGTTATCCTATGTGTCCATCCCCGGCGTGTTATCCTATGTGTCCATCCCCGGCGTGTTATCCTATGAGTCTATCCCCGGAGTCTTATCCTACGTGTCCATCCCCGGCATGTTATCCTACGTGTCCATCCCCGGCATGTTATCCTATGTGTCCATCCCCGGCATGTTCTCCTATGTGTCCATCCCCGGCATGTTATCCTATGTGTCCATCCCCGGCGTGTTCTCCTATGTGTCCATCCCCGGCATGTTATCCTATGTGTCCATCCCCGGCATGTTATCCTATGTGTCCATCCCTGGCGTGTTCTCCTATGTGTCCATCCCCGGCATGTTCTCCTATGTGTCCATCCCCGGCATGTTCTCCTATGTGTCCATCCCCGGCATGTTATCCTACGTGTCCATTCACACATAGACTGTAATCAGTGTTTTTTGGCTGGAACAAACCCCAGAACTAGCAGGTTTCTAGGAGTTTTTTATAAACCCCCAAATTTTTTTTTTACTCAAAAAAAGTCTAAAAACGCTGGTTTGCCAAGTTTTACTGCGTTTTTCCACGTTTGCCTTTTTTTTTTTTACAAAAAACATTTTTTTTTGCTCAAAAAAGTCTACAAATGCTGGTTTGCTGCGTTTTTGAGCATTTTTAGTCCTCATACACACTGGATTTTTTAAAATTTTTTTTGCCAAAAAAAAATTATTTTTTTTGGTTAAAAAGAAAACCACTAAAAAACACAAATGTGGAAAAATGCGGCAAAATGCTAAGGCAAAAACGCTAGAAAAAGCTGAAAAACTCCCATTTTTAATGTGACTTTACACAGCTAATGTTACCAGCGTTATCGACACATCCCTGACCTTTGACCTTGTCCTTTGACCCTGACCTTGACCCAAACACTAACCCCAGCACTGAACTAGATCAAAACTTGATCTGGGTAGTTTTTTCTTTCTTTTTTTTAATCTTTCTTTTAGTTATTTATCTTTTTTTTAGCCCTCACGCACACGGGACATTTTTACAGCAACTGTTTTTTACTTCTGGCATTTTTTTCTACAGCCAGTAACCCCCCCAGCATGTTCTCCTATGTGTCCATACACACATAGACTGGAATCAGCATTTTTTGACTGAAAAAAACCCCAGAGCTAGCGGGTTTCTAGGAGTTTTTTATAAACCCCCCAATTTTTTTTTAACTCAAAAAAAGTCTAAAACTGCTGGTTTGCCGAGTTTTACTGCATTTTCCACGTTTGCCTTTTTTTTTTTACAAAAAACATTTTTTTTTGCTCAAAAAAGTCTACAAATGCTGGTTTGCTGCGTTTTTGAGCATTTTTAGTCCTCATACACACTGGATTTTTGGGATTTTTTTTACCAAAAAAAAAATAATTTTTTTGGTTAAAAGAAAAACGCTAAAAAACACAAATGTGGAAAAATGCGGCAAAATGCTAAGGCAAAAACGCTAGAAAAAGCTGAAAAACTCCCATTTTTAATGGGACTTTACACAGCTAACGTTACCAGCGTTATCGACACAACCCTGACCTTTGACCTTGTCCTTTGACCCTGACCTTGACCCAAACACTAACCCCAGCACTGAACTTGATCTGGGTATTTTTTCTTTATTTTTTCTTTTTTTTAATCTTTATTTATTTAGTTATTTATCTTTTTTTAGTCCTCCTGCACACAGGACGTTTTTCCAGCTGCTGTTTTTTACTTCTGGCATTTTTTTTTTACAGCCAGTAAACCCCCCCAGCATGTTCTCCTATGTGTCCATACACACATAGACTGGAATCAGTGTTTTTTGGCTGGAAAAAAACCCCAGAACTAGTGGGTTTCTAGGAGTTTTTTTTATAGCTGTAATTAAATGCCAGATAGCCGCATTTTTCCACGTTTGTTTTTTTGACCTGAAAAAATTCTTTTGGCTCAAAAAAAGTCTAAAAACACTGGTTTGCCTGCATTTTTCAGCGTTAGAGTGTTTTTTTAGTCCTCATGTACACTGGATGTTTTTACAGCAGCTGTTTTTGGCTTTTGGCATTTTTTTTCTATATCCAGTAACCCCCCCATGTTCTCCTATGTGTCCATACACACATAAACTGGAATCAACGTTTATTGGCTGGAAAAAAAAACAGGACTAGTGGGTTCCTAGAGGTTTTGTTAGCTGTAAAAACGGGATAACGCTGATAAAAAGTTAAAAACGCGGCTATCTGGCGTTCATGAGCATTTTTGAGCCTGAGGATTTTGTGAGAGTATAACTCAGGGGTGGGCAAACTTTTTGACTTGAGGGCCGCAATGGGTTCATATATTGGACCCGGGGGCCGGACCAAGAGTAGATGAATGATGTGTATGTGTCATCCATAGTAAGTATAGTAATATTCCCCCATAGTAAGCATAGTAATTAATCCCCCATATAGTAATTCATCCCCCATAGTAATTCATCCCCCATATAGTAATTCATCCCCCATATAGTAATTCGTCCCCCATATAGTAATTCATCCCCCATATAGCAATTCATCCCCCATATAGCAATTCATCCCCCATAGTAATTCATCCCCCATAGTAATTCATCCCCCCATATAGTAATTCATCCCCCATATAGTAATTCATCCCCCATAGTAATTCATCCCCCACATAGTAATTAATCCCCCATATAGTAATTCATCCCCCATAGTAATTCATCCCCCATATAGTAATTCATCCCCCATATAGTAATTCATCCCCCATAGTAATTCATCCCCCATATAGTAATTAATCCCCCATAGTAATTCATCCCCCATAGTAATTCATCCCCCATATAGTAATTCATCCCCCATATAGTAATTCATCCCCCATAGTAATTAATCCCCCATAGTAATTCATCCCCCATATAGTAATTCATCCCCCATATAGTAATTCATCCCCCATAGTAATTCATCCCCCATAGTAATTAATCCCCCATATAGTAATTAATCCCCCATATAGTAATTCATCCCCCATATAGTAATTAATCCCCCATATAGTAATTCATCCCCCATAGTAATTCATCCCCCATATAGTAATTCATCCCCCCTATAGTAATTCATTCCCCATATTAATTCATCCCCCATATTAAGTCCCCAAGTCCCCCCTGTGTCAATTCACTTACCTTTGCTCCGCGCGTTCCTCTTGTTCCCGCGCCGTTCCGGTGTAGCATGAAAATCTGTCTCCTATGAGGATCTGTCCCCCTCGACGTATCTGCGCATGTGCCAGTTTCAGGCATTAGCAGCCGATCGGCGATCTCCGGCACATGCGCAGATACGTCGAAGGGGGACAGATCCTCATAGGAAACAGGGCGGACTGTGAGAGGAGCCTAGCGGGAGCCTAGCTCCGCGGGCCGGATTAAAAGGTCCGCCGGGCCGTATACGGCCCGCGGGCCGTAGTTTGCCCATTGCTGGTATAACTGCTAAAATAAATGCAAATGCTGAAAAACACACAAAAAAAGCTGCAAAAAAGCTAAAAAAAAAAGCAAAAACTCCTCACATTTTTATTGCAGCATTCTACAGCTAACGCTGATAAAAGCTGGAAAACACAAAAAAAACACGGCTATCTGGCGTCTATGAGTCCTCACGCACACGGGATGTTTTTACAGCGGCTGTTTTTGGCATTTTTTTTCTACAGCCAGTGAACCCCCCAGCATGTTATCCTATGTGTCCATACACACATAGACTGGAATCAACGTTTTTTTGCTGAACCCCCCCCCCCCACCAGAACTAGAGGGTTTCTGTTTTTTTAGCTGTAATGCACACTGGACGTTATAAAAACACCAGCAGAGTTAGCTGGAGAATGCTGCAATAAAAATGTCGGGGTTTTTGCTTTTTTTTTTAGCTTTTTTTGCAGCGTTTTTTGTGCGTTTTTCAGCATTTGCATTCTTTTACCAGTTATACTCTCACAAAATCTTCAGGCTCAAAAATGCTCATGAACGCCAGATAGCCACTTTTTTTTTTTAGCGTTTTACAGCTTTTATCAGTGTTAGAGCATTTTTACAGCTAAAAAAAACTCCTCTAGGAACCCGCTAGTTCTGGGGGTTTTTTTTCCAGCCAAAAAATGTTGATTCCAGTCCATGTGTACGGACACACAGGAGAACATGCTGGGGGGTTACTGTCTGTAGAAAAAAAATGCCAAAAACAGCCGCTGTAAAAACATCCCGTGTGCATGAGGACTCATAGACGCCAGATAGCCGCGTTTTTTTTTGTGTTTTTCAGCTTTTATCAGCGTTAGAGTTAGCTGTAGAATGCTACAATAAAAATGTCAGGGTTTTTTTTTTTTTAGCTTTTTTGCAGCGTTTTTTGTGTGTTTTTCAGCATTTGCGGTTTTTTTAGCAGTTATACTCTTACAAAATCCTCAGGCTCAAAAATGCTCATGAACACCAGATAGCCGCGTTTTTGGCGTTTTATCAGCGTTATCACGTTTTTACAGCTAAAAAAAACTCCTCTAGAAGCCCACTAGTCCTGTTTTTTTTTTTACAGCCAAAAAACGCTGATTCCAGTCTGTGTGTGTATGGACACATAGGATAACATGCTGGGGGGTTACTGGCAGTAGAAAAAAAATGACAAAAAAAGCTGCTGTAAAAACATCCCGTGTGCAGGAGGACTCATAGACGCCAGATAGCCGCATTTTTTTTTGTATTTTTCAGCTTTTATCAGCGTTAGAGTTAGCTGGAGAATGCTACAATAAAAATGTCAGGGTTTTTTTTTTTTTAGCTTTTTTGCAGCGTTTTTTGTGTGTTTTTCAGCATTTGCGTTTTTTTTAGCAATTATACTCTTACAAAATCTTCAGGCTCAAAAACGCTCATGAATGCCAGATAGCCGTGTTTTTTTAGCGTTTTTCAGCATTTATCAGCGTTAGAACGTTTTTACAGCTAACAAAAATCACCTCTAGGAACCCGCTAGTTCTGGGTTTTTTTTCCAGCCCAAAAACGTTGATTCCAGTCTGTGTATGTATGGACGCACAGGGTAACATGCTGGGGGGTTACTGGCTGTAGAAAAAAAAAAAGGAAAAAGCCAAAAACAGCCGCTGTAAAAACGTTCCGTGTGCGTGAGGACTCATAGACGCCAGATAGCCGCTTTTTTTAGCGTTTTTCAGCTTTCATCAGCGTTGAAGTGCAGTTGGTGTCATTCTGTTTGATGCTCTGGGATGGCGGGTCAGCTAGTCCAGACCGTGATCTACCAGTCACTTGGCCGCGATCTGCTAGTTGCAGAACCCCCCCCCCTCCTCCATATTGGGCTATGCTGTGTTCATATTTCATATCTACAACCACTTTACATTTTTTTTGGGGGGGGAATACTGGTCCAAGCCAGGGATGGACTGACAACTCATGGGGCCCCCGGGCAATAGGGGATCCTGGGGCCCCTGTGTCCTCACCCACACTCAAAAAACCTATGAAAGGTACTAGGGGCATCTCATGGGGCCCCCTCAAAAAACCTATGAAAGGTACTAGGGGCATCTCATGGGGCCCCCTATGGATCCTGGGGCCCCTGTGTCCTCACCCACACTCAAAAAACCTATGAAAGGTACTAGGGGCATCTCATGGGGCCCCCTACTGACCCTGGGCCCTCGGACAGTGCCCGAGGGCCCGAATGGTCAGTCCACTCCTGCCAGGGACGGACTGACAACTCATGGGGCCCTTGGGCAATAGGGGATCCTGGGGCCCCTGTGTCCTCACCCACACTCAAAAAAGCAAAAAGCCTATGAAAGGTTCTAGGGGCATCTCATGGGGCCCCCTACTGACCCTGGGCCCTCGAACAGTGCCCGAGAGCCCGAATGGTCAGTCCGCCCCTGCCAGGGACGGACTGACAACTCATGGGGCCCCTGGGCAATAGGGGATCCTGGGGCCCCTGTGTCCTCACCCACACTCAAAAAAGCCTATGAAAGGTACTAGGGACATCTCATGGGGCCCCCTACTGACCCCGGGCCTTTGGGCAGTGCCTGAGATCCCGAGTGGTCAGTCCACCCCTGCTCCAAGCACAGGGGCCTGAAAAGCACTGCATACATTATGGGTGCTATGCAGGGGCGGACTGATAACTCATGGGGCCCCCGGGCAATAGGGGATCATGGGGCCCCTGTGTCCTTTCCCAAACTCAAAAAAGCCTATGAAAAAGGTACCAGGGGCATCTCATGGGGCCCCCTACTGACCCCGAGCCCTCGGGCAGTGCCTGAGTTTCCAAATGGTCAGTCTGCCCCTGGTGCTATGTAAATACCTGTAATAAATTTTGCCCCCCCCATCTCTCCCACCCCCACCCTCCATGCCCCTTTGTTTTATACAGATTTGGGAGAAGTCCCAGCAGCTCCTGTCACATCAAAGTTGCATGAATGGGGTCCATGCCACTGAGTGCCCCCCCCCCCCCATTGCTGTGCACCCAATGATCAGGAGGGGGATCTGCTATAGGTAAAGCCCCCCACAAATCTGCAACCCCCCATTGGATCGCAGGCTGACAAAGTGTCCAGGCAGGGAGAGCAGAGGCTGCCTCTTTTGTTCCCCAGAAAGGGCCTCCAGAGGACTGTGCTGGGAGGAGGAGGAGGAGGAGGAGAGGGGGACCTGCGATCTGCTGCCTGTCCGCACACACTCGCACACATGCGGATGGGCTGCGCACGGGATGCTGCCGATGTTCCTCCATCCATGTGCAGAGTAGCCGCGTCCCCGCACGTCCCCGCACGTCCCCGCTCCCCCCCGCCGCCGCTGGATCTCTTTGTGCAGCTGCAACATTGTAACATTTTGCTGAATTTTTGATTTCCTTTTTTTTTTTGGTGGTGGTGGGGGGGGGGTAGTGATTGTTACAAAGTGTCAGTATGGCTGGTGGTGGAAGAAGCTGCTGCTGGTCTGTGGGGCTGTCACTGGGGCTGATCTCCTCCATCCTGGGTGAGTACCACTCAGCAACTTGTTGTGTCTCATCTCTGTCATGCATGTCAAACCCTGAGCCCAAGAGGGCCCGGGGTCAGTAGGGGGCCCCATGAGATGCCCCTGGTACCTTTCATAGGCATTTTTGTGTGGGCGAAGACACAGGGGCCCCATGATCCCCTATTGCTGGGGGCCCCATGAGTTGTCAGTCCATCCCTGGCAGGAGTGGACTGACCATTCGGGCACTGCCCGAGGGCCCGGGGTCAGTAGGGGGCCCCATGAGATGCCCCTGGTACCTTTCATAGGCTTTTTTGGGTGTGCTTTGAGTGTGGGCGAGGGCACAGGGGCCCCATGATCCCCTATTGCTGGGGGCCCCATGAGTTGTCAGTCCGTCCCTGGCAGGAGTGGACTGACCATTCGGGCACTGCCCGAGGGCCCGGGGTCAGTAGGGGGCCCCATGAGATGCCCCTGGTTCCTTTTATAGGTTTTTTTGGGTGTGCTTTGAGTGTGGGCGAGGACACAGGGGCCCCATGATCCCCTATTGCTGGGGGCCCCATGAGTTGTCAGTCCATCCCTGGCAGGAGTGGACTGACCATTCGGGCACTGCCCGGGGGCCCCATGAGATGCCCCTGGTACCTTTCATAGGCTTTTTTGGGTGTGCTTTGAGTGTGAGCGAGGACGCAGGGGCCCCATGATCCCCTAATGCTGGGGGCCCCATGAGTGGTCAGTCTGCCCCTAGGTGTAACCCTAAATTTAGTAATAAACTTTGAAATGGGGGGGTGGGGGTGCTGTCTGGTGTCTCTCCCAGCAGCATTGTCTGCACAGTTGCATGTCACACACACCCACTGTCTGCCTATGGCTTTCCAGAGTATGGACCCATCAATGCCACATTGCTCTGCAGCATCTTGCAGTGAAAAGCTACCCCCCCCCCCGAACCCCTCCCTTAAAATGACTTGGAGGTCCTTAGTGTCCCGTTGCCATGGCAGCCTCATCATAACATCTCTTTGTAGTGCCAGTGGATGGGGCAGAGCATTGTCTCCCATCCTGGTGTGTAAAGCTGTCTAGTAGCAGAGCACATGGCTGTGTCAACAAGTCTCCCAGCAGCAGGGAATTGTGCCAAGGAGCAATAAATAACCAGAGAAAAGGAATACACAGCAGGCTGCATGCATTGCTCCCCCTGCACACCCCCCTCCCAAAAAAAAAAAAAAAATCAAATATGAAGCCCCATCAGACCAGTATCTGTGCAAACACAGCAATTTGAGGTTGTGTTTTTTTAGGATTTGTTTAAGATAATGAGCCCCCCGGGGTATATATATCCCCATTGATCTGTCTGCTGCTAAATGACTGCTTCTTCTTTGTACAGATAAATAATGGGTGCAGCGTGCATGGGGGATGACATGTGCCCATGCTGCACACTGCCTGCTCCTCTCGCTGGACTCCACAAGCTGCATTTTAATCCATCCTGCCCGAGATATCCAAGGTTCCCTTTGTGTGAGAGTTCACCGATACAATCCCCCGTCATTAGGATGATTACAGATTTTATTCATTCACTTCTTCTCTGGCAAGACCCCCCCCCCCTGCCCCCACCACCCCACTGCCCCTCTCCCCTCCTACACTTAAAGGGCATCATGGTGCATAGAAATGGTTAATGCCCTTTTATTGATAGGGCCACTTATGTTTTGGGGAAGAGGATGCTGTGTTGATTTTTGAAAGAAGATACAAGGGGCTTCTCTATGGTATTGGAAAGAAAATTCTGTGTGTTTGGCTGGAATTTCATTTGGAAAGAGAATTCTATTTATAGGGCCAGTTATTTCATTGGAAAGAGGATGCTGTGTATGGGGCGACTCACCTTGTAGAAAGATGATCCTGTGTATGGGGCGACTCACCTTGTAGAAAGAGGATGCTGTGTATGGGGCGACTCACCATGTAGAAAGAGGATGCTGTGTATGGGGCGACTCACCTTGTAGAAAGAGGATGCTGTGTATGGGGCGACTCACCTTGTAGAAAGAGGATGCTGTGTATGGGGCGACTCACCTTGTAGAAAAAGGATGCTGTGTATGGGGCGACTCGGATTTTAGAAAGAGGATGCTGTGTATGGGGCGACTCGGATTTTAGAAAGAGGATGCTGTGTATGGGGCGACTCACCTTGTAGAAAGAGGATGCTGTGTATGGGGCGACTCACCATGTAGAAAGAGGATGCTGTGTATGGGGCGACTCACCATGTAGAAAGAGGATCCTGTGTATGGGGCGACTCACCTTGTAGAAAGAGGATGCTGTGTATGGGGAGACTCACCTTGTAGAAAGAGGATGCTGTGTATGGGGCGACTCACCTTGTAGAAAAAGGATGCTGTGTATGGGGCGACTCGGATTTTAGAAAGAGGATGCTGTGTATGGGGCGACTCGGATTTTAGAAAGAGGATGCTGTGTATGGGGCGACTCACCTTGTAGAAAGAGGATGCTGTGTATGGGGCGACTCGGATTTTAGAAAGAGGATGCTGTGTATGGGGCGACTCGGATTTTAGAAAGAGGATGCTGTGTATGGGGTGACTCACCATGTAGAAAGAGGATGCTGTGTATGGGGCGACTCGGATTTTAGAAAGAGGATGCTGTGTATGGGGCGACTCGGATTTTAGAAAGAGGATGCTGTGTATGGGGCGACTCGGATTTTAGAAAGAGGATGCTGTGTATGGGGCGACTCACCTTGTAGAAAGAGGATGCTGTGTATGGGGCGACTCACCTTGTAGAAAGAGGATGCTGTGTATGGGGCGACTCATATTTTGGAAAGAGGGTGCTGTGTATGGGACTATTTTTGCAAAGAGGGTGCTGTGTATGGGACTATTTTTGCAAAGAGGGTGCTGCATATGGGACTATTTTTTTTGGAAAGAGAATGCTGTGTATTGGACTATTTTTTGGATAGAGGGTGCTGTGTATGGGACTATTTTTTGGATAGAGGATGCTGTGTATGGGACTGTTTTTTGGATAGAGGATGCTGTGTATGGGACTATTTTTGGATAGAGGGTGCTGTGTATGGGACTATTTTTTGGAAAGAGGATGCTGTGTATGGGACTATTTCTTGGAAAGAGGATGCTGTGTATGGGACTATTTTTTGGAAAGAGGATCCTGTGTATGGGACTATTTTTTGGAAAGAGGATGCTGTGTATGGGACTGTTTTTTGGATAGAGGATGCTGTGTATGGGACTATTTTTTGGAAAGAGGATGCTGTGTATGGGACTGTTTTTTGGATAGAGGATGCTGTGTATGGGACTATTTTTTGGAAAGAGGGTGCTGTGTATGGGACTATTTTTTGGAAAGAGGGTGCTGTGTATGGGACTATTTTTTGGAAAGAGGATGCTGTGTATGGGACTATTTCTTGGAAAGAGGATGCTGTGTATGGGACTATTTTTTGGAAAGAGGATGCTGTGTATGGGACTATTTCTTGGAAAGAGGGTGCTGCATATGGGACTGTTTTTTGGAAAGAGGATGCTGTGTATGGGACTATTTTTTGGAAAGAGGATGCTGTGTATGGGACTGTTTTTTGGAAAGAGGATGCTGTGTATGGGACTATTTTTTGGATAGAGGATGCTGTGTATGGGACTATTTTCTGGAAGGAGAATGCTGTGTATGGGACTATTTTTTTTTGAAAGAGAATGCTGTGTATGGGACTATTTTTTGGAAAGAGGGTGCTGTGTATGGGACTATTTTTTTGGGAAGAGGATGCTGTGTATGGGACTATTTTTTGGAAAGAGGGTGCTGTGTATGGGACTATTTTTTGGAAAGAGGGTGCTGTGTATGGGACTATTTTTGGAAAGAGGGTGCTGTGTATGGGACTATTTTTTGGAAAGAGGATGCTGTGTATGGGACTATTTTTGGATAGAGGGTGCTGTGTATGGGACTATTTTTGGATAGAGGGTGCTGTGTATGGGACTATTTTTGGATAGAGGGTGCTGTGTATGGGACTATTTTTGGATAGAGGGTGCTGTGTATGGGACTATTTTTGGATAGAGGGTGCTGTGTATGGGACTATTTTTGGATAGAGGGTGCTGTGTATGGGACTATTTTTGGATAGAGGGTGCTGTGTATGGGACTATTTTTTTGATAGAGGGTGCTGTGTATGGGACTATTTTTTGGATAGAGGGTGCTGTGTATGGGACTATTTTTTGGATAGAGGGTGCTGTGTATGGGACTATTTTTTTGATAGAGGGTGCTGTGTATGGGACTATTTTTTGGATAGAGGATGCTGTGTATGGGACTATTTTTTGGATAGAGGGTGCTGTGTATGGGACTGTTTTTTTGGATAGAGGGTGCTGTGTATGGGACTATTTTTTGGATAGAGGGTGCTGTGTATGGGACTATTTTTTGGATAGAGGATGCTGTGTATGGGACTATTTTTTTGGATAGAGGGTGCTGTGTATGGGACTATTTTTTTGGATAGAGGGTGCTGTGTATGGGACTATTTTTTGGAAAGAGGATGCTGTGTATGGGACTATTTTCGGATAGAGGATGCTGTGTATGGGACTGTTTTTGGAAAGAGGATGCTGTGTATGGGACTATTTTTGGATAGAGGATGCTGTGTATGGGACTATTTTTCGGATAGAGGATGCTGTGTATGGGACTATTTTCGGATAGAGGATGCTGTGTATGGGACTATTTTTGGATAGAGGGTGCTGTGTATGGGACTGTTTTTGAATAGAGGATGCTGTGTATGGGACTATTTTTTCGGATAGAGGGTGCTGTGTATGGGACTATTTTTGGATAGAGGATGCTGTGTATGGGACTATTTTTGGATAGAGGGTGCTGTGTATGGGACTATTTTTGGATAGAGGATGCTGTGTATGGGACTATTTTTCGGATAGAGGATGCTGTGTATGGGACTATTTTCGGATAGAGGATGCTGTGTATGGGACTATTTTCGGATAGAGGATGCTGTGTATGGGACTATTTTTGGATAGAGGGTGCTGTGTATGGGACTGTTTTTGGATAGAGGATGCTGTGCAGTTCGGCAGGCACAGGGTTAATATCAGGGTTGCCTGTAGACTGTAGAGAGCTGTCAGATCCTCCCTGTGTGCTGCCCCCACTGGACACGTTCCGCATTACAGGAGCACAAAAGCTTTTATTCTTCCCATTCGCACACCTGCTCAGAGCTGCACTGCATTGGATTCCTGATGTGATGGATGGCGGCCGATGACACCATCTGATGACACCCACAATGTATGGTGGATGGGGAAAGGCTGACACAAGGCTCACAATTCAGAGGGGGATCTTTTAATAGAAGCTTCAAAGTAACGCAGGCTTGCTTCGGAGCAAAAGTGCACTTGCTTACAGCAGCCAATTAGAATGTCGATTCCTCTGACCGAACTTAAAAATGCTAAAATCTGATTGGTTGCTCCTTGATCGCCAAAACTTTTCTTTTTATAAAGATTTTTTTTTTTAAATAGGCCTGATACTGTTACTATAATTAGTTATTTTTGGGAAAATACTATTTCCTTTTTTTATTTCTGCAAACACGTTCGGCGAGCCTTGTTGATAAATACCTTCATTGTACAGACAAAGGAGAGTCCCCGAGACTTGCGCTGCAAGACAAAGAAAGCGAATATATTCCAACATCAGGACCGACCGCCGCGCTCAGGATGTGACCGGGGACAGAAAACTCTAGCTGGGCTTAAAGAAGGACTCCAGACACACGGAAAACACTTTAGTTGTCATGTGTATTCCTTAATATCAATTTTTAGTTCAGCCAATGGTATAGTTTAATTTTAAAGACCAGCTGAAATTTGAAATCAGGCTTACAATGATCTTGGTTATTCTGTAAGCTGATGGGTAACAAGGTATTACACTTAGGTGGGCTTATTGGAGTGAAAGAGATCAATTGGGGGGTCAGCAACAAAAAGCTTAGGGCTGCACAGGCAGATAATAATATTGAATATAAATGTCAATGTTTAGTGCTACTACAGGAGAATATTCAGCAAATGTTAAAGCTGAACACCAGGATATTATTATTATTATTATTATTATTATTATTATTAATAATAATAATAATAATAATAATAATAATCTTCTTCTTCTTCTTCATAATAATAATAATAATAATAATAATAATAATATTCCTTCATAATAATAATAATAATAATACTAATAATATTCTTCTTCTTCATAATAATAATAATAATAATAATAATAATAATCTTCTTAATAATAATAATAATAATAATAATATTAATAATCTTCTTCATCATAATAATAATAATAATTAATAATAATAATCTTCTTCTTCTTCATAATAATAATAATAATAATAATAATCTTCATAATAATAATAATAATTAATAATAATCTTCTTTTTCTTCATAATAATAATAATCTTCATAATAATAATAATAACAATAATAATAATAATAATAATAATAATAATCTTCTTCTTCATAATAATAATCTTCATCATAATAATAATAATAATCTTCTTCTTCTTCTCCATAATAATAATAATAATCTTCATAATAATAATCTTCATAATAATAATAATAATAATAATCTTCTTCTTCATAATAATAATAATAATAATAATCTTCATAATAATAATAATAATAATAATAATAATCTTCTTCTTCTTCTCCATAATAATAATAATAATCTTCATAATAATAATAATAATAATAATAATAATCTTCTTCTTCTTCTTCATAATAATAATAATAATATCTTCTTCTTCTTCTTCATAATAATAATAATAATTATAATCTTCTTAATAATAATAATAATAATAATCTTCTTCTTCTTCATAATAATAATAATTAATAATAATCTTCTTCTTCATAATAATAATAATAATAATAATAATAATAATAATAATCTTCATAATAATAATAATAATAATAATAATAATCTTCTTCATAATAATAATAATTAATAATCTTCTTCTTCTTCATAATAATAATAATAATAATAATAATCTTCTTCTTCATTATAATAATAATCTTCTTCATAATAATAATAATAATAATAATCTTCTTCTTCTTCATAATAATAATAATAATAATAATCTTCATAATAATAATAATAATAATAATCTTCTTCTTCATAACAATAATAATCTTCATAATAATAATATTAATCTTCATAATAATAATAATAATAATAATAATAATCTTCATAATAATAATAATAATATTCTTCTTCATAATAATAATAATAATAATAATAATAATAATCTTCATAATAATAATAATAATAATAATCTTCTTCATAATAATAATAATAATAATAATAATAATAATCTTCTTCTTCATAATAATAATAATAATAATAATAATAATAAGATTATTATTAAAAATAATATTCTTCTTCTTCTTATTATTATTAATAATAATAACAACAATATTTAATATATTAAAATTCACAAAGAATATTTCATGCCAATTATATGTACTATTAATTTATTTATGTAATTATTATTATTACGATTATTATTATTACATAATATATTTATAATGATAATAATAATAACAACAATAATAATATGTATATAGAAGTGCAGCGCTGAACTTCTATATACATATTCTTGTTGGGATTGTTACCTAAGCTAGCTGCTTCTGTGTTTTTACTAGCGTTCGCCTGTATACTTTTGTTATAATAATAATAATAATATATAATACTTATATTTAAATGAACATTCAATTCATTATTAGTATTAAATTAATAAATGAAATATTTACATTATAATTAAAATAATATTGACATTATATTTTATTATTATTATTATCATTATATAATATAGTATAATGATACTGCTAATAATAATAATAATGATAACAACAATAATATTTAATTCTTATGTATTGCTCCCCTGTGTGCTCCCCTGTCTCTGCAAGGGACAGAAGTAATTATGGGGTTAAATGCCAGCCATAAATGGGATGAAAATCGGACGATTTTTTTACCTTTGGTGGTAAAGTCGGCCAATCGAACAACCGAGTTTTTTTTTTTAAAAAAACGGGCGATTTTCGACCCGCCTATGGCTTGCATTAGACCCAGGTTGTGTTACAGGCAATGTGAAGCCAAAACCTTTTATTTTGTAATTTTGGACGAACTGAGGAAGGGTTCAATATGTTCAGGCTGTATAGCTGTCTGTGCCCCCACTGGGGAATGTCACCCTCTCTCTTGGTCCTTATGACTCCCATATGGAAGGTGATGGGAAATCCAACACACAGAAAGAGGAGGTGATAGAAGATTTTGGGATACCTGTTCCGGTGACAACTGTGTTAGGCTGGCCATACACTATACAATTCTCTGTCCAATTTCTGCCCAATTTCCTTTGGATTTACCTTCAACTGTGTAGTGAAAGGGCCTGCCTGATTAGATACAACTGAAAGTGTTGTTTGGGTTTGACCTCATTTTATATGGTTTTTGGTAAATCTAAAGCATAAATCTCAAGAAAATTGCACAGTGTATGGCCAGCCTAAGGCTGGAGTGACACTTTTGTAATACTCTGCGGTGCAATAATGCGTTTTATTGTGTGTTGATGTGAGTTGCATTGATGGGCTGCCAACACATCATAATGGATCAATGCAGTGCACCGAAACCCAACTGTATGTGCATTGTGGTGTACTGCAGTTTGTTGTGCGATGCACTCTACTGAGGGGTTCAACCAATTCCGGGCGCTAGGTCACCATGGCGACTAGAAATTGCATCCTGGTGCCTGGGTTCACACACTGCCTCCCATAGAATTCAATGGGAAAACGCCTCCTGTAGACTTCAAAGCGAAAACACCTTCCATAGACTTCAATGGGAAAGTGCCTCCCATGGACTTTAATGGGAAAACACCTCCTGTGGACTTCAATGGGAAAAAGCCTCCCATAGACTTCAATGGGAAAATGCCTCCTGTAGACTTCAATGGGAAAAGCCTCCCGTAGAATTCAATGGGAAAATGCCTCCCATACACTACAATGCGAAAACACCTTCCATAGACTTCAATGGGAAAACGCCTCCCATGGACTTCAGTGGAAAAATTCCTCCCATAGACTTCAATGGGAAAACGCCTCTTGTAGAATTCAATGGGAAAACGCCTCCTGTAGACTTCAATGCGAAAACACCTTCCATAGACTTCAATGGGAAAACGCCTCCCATAGACTTCAATGGGAAAATGCCACCCATGGACTTTAATAGAAAAACACCTCCTGTGGACTTCAATGGGAAAAAGCCTGCCATAGACTTCAATGGGAAAACGCCTCCCGTAGAATTCAATGGGAAAATGCCTCCCATACACTACAATGGGAAAACACCTTCCATAGACTTCAATGGGAAAACGCCTCCCATGGACTTTAGTGGAAAAATTCCTCCCATAGACTTCAATGGGAAAACGCATCTCGTAGAATTCAATGGGAAAACACCTCCCGTAGACTTCAATGCGAAAACACCTTCCATAGACTTCAATGGGAAAACGCCTCCCATGGACTTTAATGGGAAAACGCCTTCCGTAGAATTCAATGTGAAAATGCCTCCAGTAGACTTCAATGCGAAAATATCTGCCGTAGACTTCAATGGGAAAACGCCAGTCATAGAATTCAATGGAAAAACGCCTCCTGTAGACTTCAATGCGAAAACACCTTCCATAGACTTCAATGGGAAAACGCCTCCCATAGACTTCAATGGGAAAATGCCTCCCATGGACTTTAATGGGAAAACACCTCCTGTGGACTTCAATGGGAAAAAGCCTCCCATAGACTTCAATGGGAAAACGCCTCCCTTGGACTTCAGTGGAAAAAATCCTCCCATAGACTTCAATGGGAAAACGCCTCTCGTAGAATTCAATGGGAAAATGCCTCCCGTAGACTTTAATGGGAAAAAGCCTTCCAAAGAATTCAATGGGAAAATGCCTCCCGTAGACTTCAATGCGAAAATACCTGCCGTAGACTTCAATGGGAAAACGCCTCTCGTAGAATTCAATGGAAAAACGCCTCCCATGGACTTTAATGGGAAAACGCCTTCCAAAGAATTCAATGGGAAAATGCCTCCCGTAGACTTCAATGCGAAAATACCTGCCGTAGACTTCAATGGGAAAAAGCCTGCCATAGACTTCAATGGGAAAACGCCTCCCGTAGAATTCAATGGGAAAATGCCTCCCATACACTACAATGGGAAAACACCTTCCATAGACTTCAATGGGAAAACGCCTCCCATGGACTTTAGTGGAAAAATTCCTCCCATAGACTTCAATGGGAAAACGCATCTCGTAGAATTCAATGGGAAAACACCTCCCGTAGACTTCAATGCGAAAACACCTTCCATAGACTTCAATGGGAAAACGCCTCCCATGGACTTTAATGGGAAAACGCCTTCCGTAGAATTCAATGTGAAAATGCCTCCAGTAGACTTCAATGCGAAAATACCTGCCGTAGACTTCAATGGGAAAACGCCTGTCATAGAATTCAATGGAAAAACGCCTCCTGTAGACTTCAATGCGAAAACACCTTCCATAGACTTCAATGGGAAAACGCCTCCCATAGACTTCAATGGGAAAATGCCTCCCATGGACTTTAATGGGAAAACACCTCCTGTGAACTTCAATGGGAAAAAGCCTCCCATAGACTTCAATGGGAAAACGCCTCCCTTGGACTTCAGTGGAAAAAATCCTCCCATAGACTTCAATGGGAAAACGCCTCTCGTAGAATTCAATGGGAAAATGCCTCCCGTAGACTTTAATGGGAAAAAGCCTTCCAAAGAATTCAATGGGAAAATGCCTCCCGTAGACTTCAATGCGAAAATACCTGCCGTAGACTTTAATGGGAAAACGCCTCTCGTAGAATTCAATGGAAAAACGCCTCCCATGGACTTTAATGGGAAAACGCCTTCCAAAGAATTCAATGGGAAAATGCCTCCCGTAGACTTCAATGCGAAAATACCTGCCGTAGACTTCAATGGGAAAACGCCTCTCGTAGAATTCAATGGAAAAACGCCTCCTGTAGACTTCAATGCGAAAACACCTTCCATAGACTTCAATGGGAAAACACCTCCCATAGACTTCAATGAGAAAATGACTCCCATGGATTTTAATGGGAAAACACCTCCTGTGGACTTCAATGGGAAAAAGCCTCCCATAGCCTTCAATGGGAAAACGCCTCCTGTAGACTTCAATGGGAAAACGCCTCCCGTAGAATTCAATGGGAAAATGCCTCCCATACACTACAATGCGAAAACACCTTCCATAGACTTCAATGGAAAAACGCCTCCCATGGACTTCAGTGTAAAAATTCCTCCCATAGACTTCAATGGGAAAACGCTTCTCGTAGAATTCAATGGGAAAACGCCTCCCGTAGACTTCAATGCGAAAACACCTTCCATAGACTTCAATGGGAAAACGCCTCCCATAGACTTCAATGGGAAAACACCTCCCATGGACTTTAATGGGAAAACACCTTCCGTAGAATTCAATGGGAAAACGCCTCCTGTAGACTTCAATGGGAAAACGCCTCACGTAGAATTCAATGGGAAAATGCCTCCCATATACTTCAATGCAAAAACACCTTGCATAGACTTCAATGGGAAAACGCCTCCCATAGACTTCAATGGGAAAACACCTCCCATGGACTTTAATGGGAAAACACCTTCCGTAGAATTCAATGGGAAAACGCCTCCTGTAGACTTCAATGGGAAAACGCCTCACGTAGAATTCAATGGGAAAATGCCTCCCATATACTTCAATGCAAAAACACCTTGCATAGACTTCAATGGGAAAACGCCTGTCATAGAATTCAATGGAAAAACGCCTCCTGTAGACTTCAATGCGAAAACACCTTCCATAGACTTCAATGGGAAAACGCCTCCCACAGACTTCAATGGGAAAATGCCTCCCATGGACTTTAATGGGAAAACACCTCCTGTGGACTTCAATGGGAAAACGCCTCCCATACACTACAATGCGAAAACACCTTCCATAGACTTCAATGGGAAAACACCTCCCATGGACTTCAGTTGAAAAAATCCTCCCATAGACTTCAATGGGAAAACGCCTCTTGTAGAATTCAATGGGAAAATGCCTCCCGTAGACTTCAATGTGAAAACACCTTCCATAGACTTCAATGGGAAAACGCCTCCCATGGACTTTAATGGGAAAACGCCTTCCAAAGAATTCAATGGGAAAATGCCTCCCGTAGACTTCAATGCGAAAATACCTGCCATAGACTTCAATGGGGAAACGCCTCTCGTAGAATTCAATGGAAAAACGCCTCCTGTAGACTTCAGTGCGAAAACACCTTCCATAGACTTTAATGGGAATACGCCTCCCATAGACTTCAATGAGAAAATGCCTCCCATGGACTTTAATGGGAAAACACCTCCTATGGACTTCAATGGGAAAAAGCCTCCCATGGACTTCAGTGGAAAAATTCCTCCCATAGATTTCAATGGGAAAACGCCTCTCGTAGAATTCAATGGGAAAACGCCTCCCGTAGACTTCAATGAGAAAATGACTCCCATGGATTTTAATGGGAAAACACCTCCTGTGGACTTCAATGGGAAAAAGCCTCCCATAGCCTTCAATGGGAAAACGCCTCCTGTAGACTTCAATGGGAAAACGCCTCCCGTAGAATTCAATGGGAAAATGCCTCCCATACACTACAATGCGAAAACACCTTCCATAGACTTCAATGGAAAAACGCCTCCCATGGACTTCAGTGGAAAAATTCCTCCCATAGACTTCAATGGGAAAACGCCTCTCGTAGAATTCAATGGGAAAACGCCTCCCGTAGACTTCAATGCGAAAACACCTTCCATAGACTTCAATGGGAAAACGCCTCCCATAGACTTCAATGGGAAAACACCTCCCATGGACTTTAATGGGAAAACACCTTCCGTAGAATTCAATGGGAAAACGCCTCCTGTAGACTTCAATGGGAAAACGCCTCACGTAGAATTCAATGGGAAAATGCCTCCCATACACTTCAATGCAAAAACACCTTGTATAGACTTCAATGGGAAAACGCCTCCCATGGACTTCAGTGGAAAAATTCCTCCTATAGACTTCAATGGGAAAACGCCTCTCGTAGAATTCAATGGGAAAATGCCTCCCATACACTACAATGTGAAAACACTTTCCATAGACTTCAATGGGAAAACGCCTCCCATGGACTTCAGTGGAAAAAATCCTCCCATAGACTTCAATGGGAAAACACCTCTTGTAGAATTCAATGGGAAAATGCCTCCCGTAGACTTCAATGCGAAAACACCTTCCATAGACTTCAATGGGAAAACGCCTGTCATAGAATTCAATGGAAAAACGCCTCCTGTAGACTTCAATGCGAAAACACCTTCCATAGACTTCAATGGGAAAACGCCTCCCACAGACTTCAATGGGAAAATGCCTCCCATGGACTTTAATGGGAAAACACCTCCTGTGGACTTCAATGGGAAAACGCCTCCCATACACTACAATGCGAAAACACCTTCCATAGACTTCAATGGGAAAACACCTCCCATGGACTTCAGTTGAAAAAATCCTCCCATAGACTTCAATGGGAAAACGCCTCTTGTAGAATTCAATGGGAAAATGCCTCCCGTAGACTTCAATGTGAAAACACCTTCCATAGACTTCAATGGGAAAACGCCTCCCATGGACTTTAATGGGAAAACGCCTTCCAAAGAATTCAATGGGAAAATGCCTCCCGTAGACTTCAATGCGAAAATACCTGCCATAGACTTCAATGGGAAAACGCCTCTCGTAGAATTCAATGGAAAAACGCCTCCTGTAGACTTCAGTGCGAAAACACCTTCCATAGACTTTAATGGGAAAACGCCTCCCATAGACTTCAATGAGAAAATGCCTCCCATGGACTTTAATGGGAAAACACCTCCTATGGACTTCAATGGGAAAAAGCCTCCCATACACTACAATGCAAAAACACCTTCCATAGACTTCAATGGAAAAACGCCTCCCATGGACTTCAGTGGAAAAATTCCTCCCATAGACTTCAATGGGAAAACGCCTCTCGTAGAATTCAATGGGAAAACGCCTCCCGTAGACTTCAATGCGAAAACACCTTCCATAGACTTCAATGGGAAAACGCCTCCCATAGACTTCAATGGGAAAACACCTCCCATGGACTTTAATGGGAAAACACCTTCCGTAGAATTCAATGGGAAAACGCCTCCTGTAGACTTCAATGGGAAAACGCCTCACGTAGAATTCAAGGGGAAAATGCCTCCCATACACTTCAATGCAAAAACACCTTCCATAGACTTCAATGGGAAAACGCCTCCCATAGACTTCAATGGGAAAACGCCTCCCATGGACTTCAGTGGAAAAATTCCTCCCATAGACTTCAATGGGAAAACGTCTCCCATACACTACAATGCGAAAACACCTTCCATAGACTTCAATGGGAAAACGCCTCCCATGGACTTCAGTGGAAAAAATCCTCCCATGGACTTCAATGGGAAAACGCCTCTCGTAGAATTCAATGCAAAAGCACCTTCCATAGACTTCAATGGGAAAACGCCTCCCATGGACTTTAATGGGAAAACGCCTTCCAAAGAATTCAATGGGAAAATGCCTCCCGTAGACTTCAATGCAAAAATACCTGCCATAGATTTCAATGGGAAAAAGCCTCCCATAGACTTCAATGGGAAAAAGCCTCCCATAGACTTCAATGGGAAAACGCCTCCTGTAGACTTCAATGGGAAAACGCCTCCCATAGACTTCAATGGGAAAATGCCTCCCATGGACTTTAATGGGAAAACGCCTTCCGTAGAATTCAATAGGAAAACGCCTCCTGTAGACTTCAATGGGAAAACGCCTACCGTAGAATTCAATGGGAAAATGCCTCCCATACACTTCAATGCAAAAACACCTTCTATAGACTTCAATGGGAAAACGCCTCCCATAGACTTCAATAGGAAAATGCCTCCCATAGACTTAAATAGGAAATCACACCCCATAGGCTTTAATGGGAAATCGCGCCCCATAGACTTCAATGGGAAATCGCGCCCCATAGACTTTAATAGGAAAACGCCTCCTGTGGACTTCAATGGGAAAAAGCCTCCCATAGACTTCAATGGGAAAATGCCTCCCGTAGACTTCAATGCGAAAACACCTTCCATAGACTTCAATGGGAAAACGCCTCCCATGGACTTTAATGGGAAAACCCCTTCCGTAGAATTCGATGGGAAAATGCCTCCCATAGACTTCAATGCGAAAATACCTGCTGTAGACTTCAATGGGAAAACGCCTCTCGTAGAATGCAATGGAAAAACGCCTCCTGTAGACTTCAATGCAAAAACACCTTCCATAGACTTCAATGGGAAAATGCCTCCCATGGACTTTAATGGGAAAACACCTCCTGTGGACTTCAATGGGAAAAAGCCTCCCATAGACTTCAATGGGAAAACGGCTCCTGTAGACTTCAATGGGAAAACGCCTCCCATAGACTTCAATGGGAAAACTCCTCCCATGGACTTTAATGGGAAAACGCCTTCCGTAGAATTCAATAGGAAACCACCTCCTGTAGACTTCAATGGGAAAACGCCTCCTGTAGACTTCAATGGGAAAACGCCTCCCGTAGACTTCAATGGGAAAACGCCTCCCATGGACTTCAGTGGAAAAATGCCTCCTATAGACTTCAATGGGAAAATGTCTCCTATAGACTTCAATGGGAAAACGCCTCCCATAGACTTAAATACGAAATCACACCCCATAGGATTTAATGTGAAATCGCGCCCCATAGACTTCAATGGGAAATTGTGCCCCATAGACTTTAATAGGAAAACGCCTCCTGTGGACTTCAATGGGACAACGCCTCCTGTAGACTTCAATGGAAAAATGTCTCTCGTAGAATTCAATGGGAAAACGCCTCCCGTAGACTTCAACTCGAAAACACCTTCCGTAGACTTCAATGGGAAAACGCCTCCCATAGACTTCAATGGGAAAACACCTCCCATAGACTTCAATGGGAAAACGCCTCTCGTAGAATTCAATGGGAAAATGCCTCCTGTAGACTTCAATGCGAAAATACCTTCCATAGACTTCAATGGAAAAACACCTCCCATAGACTTCAATGGGAAAATGCTTCCCATGGATTTTAATGGTAAAATGCCTGCTGTGGACTTCAATGGGAAAAAGTCTCCCATAGACTTCAATGGGAAAACGCCTTCCGTAGAATTCAATGGGAAAACGCCTCCCGTACACTTTAATGCGAAAACACCTTCCATAGACTTCAATGGGAAAAAGCCCCCTATAGACTTCAATGGGAAAAAGCCTCCCATGGACTTCAGTGGAAAAACGCCTCCTATAGACTTCAATGGGAAAATGTCTCCCATAGACTTCAATGGGAAAACACCTCCTATAGAATTATATATAGTGGTCAGGACTATATATATATATATACATAGTTAGTCTGGCTGAAAAAAGACAAAAGTCCATCCAGTTCAACCATAGAAAAAAAAAAGTTATAATCCTACACCCACAGTTGATCCAGAGGAAGAAAAACAAAAACCCAGCAAGCATAATCCAATTTGCTCCTGCTGGGAAAAAAATTCCTTCCTGATCCCCCGAGAGGCAATCGGATATTCCCTGGATCAACTTTACCTATAAATGTTAGTATCCAGTTCTATTCTGGCTATCACACTTCAATGGGAAAACGCCTCCCATAGACTTCAATGGGAAAATGCCTCCCATGGGCTTCAGTGGAAAAACGTCTCCCATAGACTTCAATGGGAAATTCCTCCCTTAGACTTCAATGCAATAATGCCTCCCATAGACTTCAATGGGAAATTGCCTCCCATAGACATCAATTTGAAAATACCTCCCATAGACTGCAATGGGAAATTGCCTCCCTTAGACTTCAATAGGAAAACGCCTCCCATAGACTTCAAGCAATCCTATGTTACCACTTTTCTCCGCATGCCACTCTGCTGTATCACTTGTGAGTCTGGAATGCACCGCTACAAACCTGCACAGGACCCTTTTCATAATTACACTCAAAACACAATTGGGTTGATTTACTAAAAGTACACGGTGCAAAATCTGGTGCAGCTATACATAGAAGCCAATCAGCTTCCAGGTTTTATTGTGCAATCTTAATTGAAAAAGCTGAAGTTAGAAGCCGATTGGCTGCCGTGCGCAGCTGCACCAGATTTTGCACTCTGCAGTTTTAGTAAATCAACCACGAAGTGTGTGGATGGCATCTGTGTGAACCTCCTCAATAGGAACACATAATATCTAGCCTGTCATGCGAATCTTTGAGTTTCAAAATGAATCCAGAATGGCATATGTGTTAACCAGGGCAGCTCCGTTCACACCTGGCCATTTGGGATCGCAGGAGAATCGCCGTGATCACAAAACGCAGGTTCAGGTGCCACTATTTTCACAGGAGCATAAAACCTAGCGAGGTTTTGCCATGATTGTCGCGCAGCAAATTGCATCGCGTGAAGTCCCGGGCGCTGACAACCCAACGCTACGCTGAAAAAAATTGGCTCCTAACTTCTTTAGCTGGCTCCCAGGTTCAAAGCAAACTGTGCAACTGGTGCTATTGTGACCACGTGCGTTCCCACGTCTACTATTTCATCATGGACAGCAAGTTAGAACAAAGAGCAAAGGTGAAATTCTGAGTGAGTGCGCAAATCTGCCACAGAGATGCTTGACATGATTCGGCGAGTTTACAGCGATGCTGCAATGAGTCGTTCAATATGTTTTGAGTGGCACCCGCGCTTCAAGTGTGGAAGAACATCACTGGAAGATGATGAGAGATCAGGAAGCCCTTCCATACGCTCAACCCCCAAAAATGCCCTCTTTCTGAAAATGAAAATCCAACTCAAAGGTTCGCCGTTTTGATAACATTGCGGAGATCCAGCGATTTGCTCGGTTTCACAAAGAATTTCTCATTTTCTCTTTGTTCTAACTTGCTGTCCGTGATGAAATAGCAGACGTGGAAATGCACGTGGTCAGAATAGCACCAGTTGTGCAGCTCCTGATGTACACAGAATGATGTCTTTTGGCACACTGACTTATGAAGGTCAGTGCTCCCTGTGACTGTGCGTGCAGCCTCATGCTTCTGGATTAGATGAAGTGAAGTCAGCATGTTGGGTCTTGTGACCTGATATTAACTTAAATTTGGCACTATAGAGCAAGCCTCTGTGACTCCATGAACCACGTCATGTGCGGAGCATTGAAGGACCTCATTTTTTTTATGATATAATACACTATATACATAAAGGATACATGATATAATACATTGTATACATACAGGATACATGATATAATACACTGCATACATACATGAAAGATGATACATTGTATACATACAGGATACATGATATAATACATTGTATACATACATGAAAGATGATACATTGTATACATACAGGATACATGTTATAATACACTGCATACATACAGGATACATGATATAATACATTGTATACATAAAGGATACATGATATAATACATTGTATACATACAGGATACATGATATAATACATTGTATACATACATGAAAGATGATACATTGTATACATACAGGATACATGATATAATACATTGTATACATACATGAAAGATGATACATTGTATACATACAGGATACATGATATAATACACTGCATACATACAGGATACATGATATAATACATTGTATACATAAAGGATACATGATATAATACACTGCATACATACAGGATACATGAGATAATACACTGCATACATACAGGATACATGATATAATACATTGTATACATACAGGATACATGATATAATACACTGCATACATACAGGATACATGATATAATACATTGTATACATACATGAAAGATGATACATTGTATACATACAGGATACATGATATAATACATTGTATACATACAGGATCCATGATATAATACATTGTATACATACAGGATCCATGATATAATACATTGTATACATACAGGATACATGATATAATACATTGTATACATACAGGATACATGATATAATACATTGTATACATACAGGATACATGATATAATACATTGTATACATACAGGATACATGATATAATACACTGCATACATACAGGATACATGATATAATACATTGCATACATACAGGATACATGATATAATACACTGCATACATACAGGATACATGATATAATACATTGCATACATACAGGATACATGATATAATACACTGCATACATACAGGATACATGATATAATACATTGCATACATACAGGATACATGATATAATACATTGTATACATACAGGATACATGATATAATACATTGTATACATACAGGATCCATGATATAATACACTGCATACATACAGGATACATGATATAATACACTGCATACATACAGGATACATGATATAATACACTGCATACATACAGGATACATGATATAATACACTGCATACATACAGGATACATGATATAATACATTGCATACATACAGGATACATGATATAATACATTGTATACATACAGGATACATGATATAATACATTGTATACATACAGGATACATGATATAATACACTGCATACATACAGGATACATGATATAATACACTGCATACATACAGGATACATGATATAATACACTGCATACATACAGGATACATGATATAATACATTGTATACATACAGGATACATGATATAATACATTGTATACATACAGGATACATGATATAATACATTGCATACATACAGGATACATGATATAATACACTGCATACATACAGGATCCATGATATAATACATTGTATACATACAGGATACATGATATAATACATTGTATACATACAGGATACATGATATAATACATTGCATACATACAGGATACATGATATAATACACTGCATACATACAGGATCCATGATATAATACATTGTATACATACAGGATACATGATATAATACATTGTATACATACAGGATACATGATATAATACACTGCATACATACAGGATCCATGATATAATACATTGCATACATACAGGATACATGATATAATACACTATATATACAGGATACATGATATAATACATTGTATACATACAGGATACATGATATAATACATTGTATACATACAGGATACATGATATAATACACTGCATACATACAGGATACATGATATAATACACTGCATACATACAGGATACATGATATAATACATTGTATACATACATGAAAGATGATACATTGTATACATACAGGATACATAATATAATACATTGTATACATACATGAAAGATGATATAATACATTGTATGCATACAGGATACATGATATAATACATTGTATACATACAGGATACATGATATAATACACTGCATACATACAGGATACATGATATAATACATTGTATACATACAGGATATATGATATAATACATTGTATACATACAGGATACATAATATAATACATTGTATACATACATGAAAGATGATATAATACATTGTATGCATACAGGATACATGATATAATACATTGTATACATACAGGATACATGATATAATACACTGCATACATACAGGATACATGATGTAATACATTGTATACATACAGGATATATGATATAATACATTGTATACATACAGGATACATGATATAATACACTGCATACATACAGGATACATGATATAATACATTGTATACATACAGGATACATGATATAATACATTGTATACATACATGAAAGATGATAAATTGTATACATACAGGATACATAATATAATACATTGTATACATACATGAAAGATGATATAATACATTGTATACATACATGAAAGATGATATAATACATTGTATACATACAGGATACATGATATAATACATTGTATACATACATGAAAGATGATATAATACATTGTATACATACAGGATACATGATATAATACATTGTATACATACATGAAAGATGATATAATACATTGTATACATACAGGATACATGATATAATACATTGCATACATACAGGATACATAATATAATACATTGTATACATACAGGATACATGATATAATACATTGCATACATACAGGATACATAATATAATACATTGTATACATACAGGATACATGATATAATACATTGTATACATACAGGATACATAATATAATACATTGTATACATACAGGATACATGATATAATACATTGCATACATACAGGATACATAATATAATACATTGTATACATACAGGATACATGATATAATACATTGTATACATACAGGATACATGATATAATACATTGTATACATACAGGATCCATGATATAATTCACTGCATACATACAGGCTATATTATATAACAAATTGTATCTTTTTGCTGGAAAAAAAGGCGTGTGTCGAAAAAAATAATAATAAAAAAAATAAAGGCAAAATAGCTAGATCAGGGTGTGACCAGGTCAGGGTTAGGTTTGAGGTTAGGGTTAAAGGTTATGATCAGAGTCAAAGCTCTGGATCGAAGGTCAGGGTCAGTGTATTTTAGGTAGTATCAAAAAAATGTAATTTGGTGTCGGTGTGCTTTAGGCTCCATGTACACGAGCGTACCCTGACCGCCAGCTGTGGAAAAACTCAAATCGCTGCAAAACCGTGACAAAACGCGATAACCGAGGTACTGAAATTTTGCAGCATTTTGCGTTTTCCCGCTTCGACGGTCATAACGTTCCTATCCTGAACGCCATTCTTCTGCGTTCAGGAGAGGGAGCTAACCTCACCTAACTGCGGCAGCTGCTAAACTCTGCTAAAAGCCTATGTGTACATGGACTCACAGGCTTTTATGGAGCTGAGTTTAGGACGCAATTTTACATCTTGACGTGTTTGGTATCTATTTACTCAAGGCAACCTCATTTTTTATATTTTACCCCAAAAGTGGGTATAATATTGTGTTTGTTTGCACTAAAATACGTTTTTAGTGTATTTTTTTCCTGAAAATATGCCTTTGATAAATAGCCGCGTGCAACGTAAAACAATTTGCAACTACCCCCATTTTTCTTTCCAGGGCCTCTGCTTTCAGAAAAGATATAATTGTTTTGGGGTTTTATTTATTTATTTCAGGTACTTATATAGCGCCGTCAGTTTACGCCACGCTTTACATATATATTGTACATTCACATCAATCCCGTACAATCTAAGGTCCCTAACTCACATTCATACATACACATACTAGGGACAATTTAGACAGGAGCCAATTCACCTACCAGCATGTCTTTGGAGTGTGGGAGGAAACTGGAGTACCCGGAGGAAACCCACACAGGCACAGGAAGAACATGCAAATTCCAGGCAGGGGGTGCTGTGGTTGGGATTTGAACCAACGATCCTAATACTGCCAGGCGGAAGTGCTAACCATTTAGCCACTGTGCTAATAGTAAACATAATAGTGCATGGCTAACACGTTGGAAACATGGAGTGATACTTGGTTGGTATAAGACTACCTAAACAAATAGTATCATATTTAGGTGTTAATAAACATAATAAACATATAAATACATAGTTTCCACTTGGGACCATGAATAGGCACTTTCTTGAAAATTCCAACGCGTTTCAATGGGGCAATACCCGCTTCTTCAGGGAAAACAAAACACAAATTCCTACAATAAAGCAAAGACAGGACCAAAACACATTGATATTATATAAATGAGCACTTTTTGATCCAATTGTAATAGTGGGCACTTAGCTATGAGATTCTTTTGGTCCCGCCATTGTCCCATTGTGGTAGTTGGATAGTATTGGACTGAAAGGTGTTGTTGATGACCGTCCAATGAAAAGTAGACTCTTCTTAGCCATAGGTCCAGCACTTCTAATGGTAAATCTTAGATTTATCTACGCCCCCTCCCCTGACTTCTCCATCAAGACCAATAATACAACCATCAGTCCCTCCCCCCATGCCAGGGTACTAGGTGTAATCCTAGACTCCCATCTGTCCTTTCAGCCCCAAATCCAATCGCTGTCCAAATCTTGTAGACTTCACCTCCGCAACATCTCCAAGATACGCCCGTTCCTAACCTCGGAAACCACTAAGCAACTTATTCATTCCCTTGTTATCTCTCGCCTTGACTATTGTAACTCCCTCCTCATTGGCCGAACTCATCGCAGGCTATCCCCTCTCCAGTCTATCATGAATACTGCTGCCAGACTCATCCACCTTACTAACCATTCCATATCTGCCACCCCTCTCTGCCAATCCCTCCACTGGCCTCCACTCAGTGTCCTCCACCCCTCTCTGCCAATCCCTCCACTGGCCTCCACTCAGTGTCCTCCATCCCTCTCTGTCAATCCCTCCACTGGCCTCCACTCAGTGTTCTCCACCCCTCTCTGCCAATCCCTCCACTGGCCTCCACTCAGTGTCCTCCACCCCTCTCTGCCAATCCCTCCACTGGCCTCCACTCAGTGTCCTCCATCCCTCTCTGTCAATCCCTCCACTGGCCTCCACTCAGTGTCCTCCACCCCTCTCTGCCAATCCCTCCACTGGCCTCCACTCAGTGTCCTCCACCCCTCTCTGCCAATCCCTCCACTGGCCTCCACTCAGTGTCCTCCATCCCGCTCTGCCAATCCCTTCACTGTTCTCCACTCACTGTCCTCCATCGCTCTCTGTCAATCCCTCCACTGGCCTCCACCCCTCTCTGCCAATCCCTCCACTGGCCTCCACCCCTCTCTGCCAATCCCTCCACTGGCTTCCCATTGCCCAACAGATAAAATTCAAAACACTAACAATAACATATAAAGCCATTTATAACTCCGCCCCAAATAACATCACCAATCTTGTCTCCAAATATCACCCAAACTATGCTCTCCACTCCTCGCAAGACCTCCTGCTCTCTAGCTCCCTTGTCTCCTCCTCCCATGCTCATCTCCAGGACTTCTCCAGAGCTTCCCCCATCCTCTGGAACTCTCTACCCCCAATTTATCAGACTGTCGCCTACTCTGCTCACTTTTAGGCGATCTCTGAAAACTTATACCTTCAGGGAAGCCTATCCTGCCCTCCGCTAATAATGGAATCTTCTACTCCTCCTACCAGTCCATCCCCCACAGTTACTACCTTTTGTACCACCAGCCCCTCCCTCTTAGATTGTAAGCTCCCAGGATCAGGACCCTCCTAACCTTCTTGTATTGAACTGTATTGTTGCTGTTTTATCTTCCTTTATATTGTAAAGCGCTGAGCAAACTGTTGGCGCCATAAATCCTGTATAATAATAATAATAATAATGATACTACTATGCGTTCATTTTATACATTCGTACATTTTCATGGCTTCCCTCCCACCCTTCTGCTCAGTCATCAATGTGCATATGTTGTCGGCTAACCTATTGCTCAGATATTAAAACGTGTCTATAAATAATAACGGTTTATAGGTCTCGCCTTCACAAGGGCAGGTGGATCCTTGCACAGGTCTAGCCCAATGACAGGTGTGCTTGCCAACATGCAACTGTTATAGCGAGACCTAGGTGTGCGCAGCAGATGTCCGCCATTAACTCGTCTTATCAGAAACAGAAACATCTGGTCAATTACGGCGCCATATGCAGATGCCTTTTCAATCAATAGTACGGGTATGCGGAGGATAAGGTTGCTTAATACGCGATTTATTAGTGGTCTTTTCTATGAAAACGTCTGAATATTAGGAATTAATGCTGTACTGACATTCATTGTCCAGATGATACAACACACAATAGCTGCGCTGTCTATACATACACAGAATGCATCCATTAAAGTTGACATGGTGACCTTCTCAGAATTATAGGTGAAAAAAAAAAAATAGGCATTTTACAAAGAAGGAAGATAGTGCATTCAATTCCATGATAAATAGCTGTGCAGACCTTGAACTTTTTCCAGAGAAATGCATAATTTTGCTTTTGTATGGAAACACAACATAGAACTTTTTATAAAGTCCCCGACCTGTTTTAGTTATCAGCCTCACGCTGATAGAAAGAAGAATCATTTTTAAGGTTAGGGAAAGTTCACCTTTTGGTAAAAAAATAATAAATGCACATTTTTTTTTCTTGCAGGTATAAAATGTGCATTTATTATTTTTTGCTGCAGGAGCCTGTAAAGCATTGTACTATCACCAAAACCATCCTCTCCGCTCCTCGCACGACCTCCTGCTCTCTAGCTCCCTTGTCTCCTCCTCCCATGCTCATCTCCAGGACTTCTCCAGAGCTTCCCCCATCCTCTGGAACTCTCTACCCCAATTTATCAGCCTATCGCCTACTCTGCTCACTTTTAGACGATCTCTTAAAACCTGTCTCTTCAGGGAAGTCTCCACTCAGTGTCCTCCACCCTTCTCTGCCAATCCCTCCACTGGCGTCCACTCAGTGTCCTCCACCCCTCTCTGCCAATCCCTCCACTGGCCTCCACTCAGTGTCCTCCACCCCTCTCTGCCAATCCCTCCACTGATCTCCACTCAGTGTCTTTCACCCCTCTCTGCCAATCCCTCCACTGGCGTCCACTCAGTGTCCTCCACCCCTCTCTGCCAATCCCTCCACTGACCTCCACTCAGTGTCCTCCACCCCTCTCTGCCAATCCCTCCACTGGCCTCCACTCAGTGTCCTCCACCCCTCTCTGCCAATCCCTCCACTGGCCTCCACTCAGTGTCCTCCACCCCTCTCTGCCAATCCCTCCACTGGCCTCCACTCAGTGTCCTCCATCCCTCTCTGCCAATCCCTCCACTGGCTTCCCATTGCCCAACGAATACAATTCAAAACATTAATAACATAAAAAACCTTTTATAACCTTTTATAACTCCGCCCCAAATTACATCACCAATCTTGTCTCCAAATATCAAATATAAATATAATACCAAACCGTTCTCTCTGCTCCTCCCACAACCTCCTGCTCATTAGCTTCTTTGTCTCTTTCTCCCATGCTCATCTCCAGGACTTCTCCAGAGCCTCCACCATCCTTTGGAACTCTCTACCCCAATCTATCCGACTATCACCTACTCACCCACTTTTAGGCGATCTCTGAAAAACTATCTCTTCAGGGAAGCCTATCCTGCCTTCAGCTAATAATGGAATCTTCTATTCCTCCTACCAGTCCATCCCCCACAGTTATTACCTTTTGTATCACTATCCCCTCCCTCCTAGATTGTAAGCTCCAAGGAGCAGGGCCCTCCTAACCCTCTTGTATTGAACTGTATTGTCTCCCGTTATATTGTAAAGCACTGAGCAAACTGTTGGCGCCATATAAATCCTGTATAAGAATAATCTGTAGATCGCTGGTGCCATGCAGGTCCCCTGCAGACCTGTCATTATACGTGCTTGCCCATACCGGATGTACGAGCAAGCAGATATGCCAAATGGAAGAATCATTGAACTACCTCGTCGCTCCACAGCACCGTGGTAGTGCATTGAGAACTACAAGTCGACAGCCACTAAGGCTGTTGGGACTTTTAGTTTCTCATTCACAGAGGAGTGACATGGCAGCCACATTTTTTAAAAATTTGAGCATTGGGGAGAAGATCTCTCGGTAGCTGTCATAGTGGGGGATCAGCTGGGAGCAGGGGGCGGTGCTTTCATAACATGTTGCATGTTACACCCTGAATATGGGTGTAACATGTTATGAAAGGTGAACTTATCCTTTAAAGGGTAACTCCACTATATTGAAAAAAATTACAAATAAAAAAAAATACACTCACTGGACACTTTATTAGGGTGCACCTGTTCAGTTACTGAAGTAGATTGCAGAATAGTTAAAGTCTCAGGAATAGCTACAGCTGGCACCTCAGGAGTGCATGATCAGTAAACATTGAGCTTGGGTCAGTACTCACAGGCCAGCTTCAACTAGGGATTCCTCAATGAGATATACAGACCGAATCCTTAGCTTCTGATGAAAGTAGGAATAGGTCCCTCAGTCCTGTCACCATCATCCAGGACTACCTCAAAGGAACAGCGGCCCTTGAGGCTGGGAACTCCTCCAGCAGGTCCAGACCGGGGCTGTTCCTGGCCTCATATATTGTCATTTACAGCAGGCCTTGAAATTTCCACTCCCCAGCTCGCCAATGGCGAGTGGAAATTATGGAGGGGGCGAGTGTGTCCCCCAGGGCCGTCTTGCTGAGCAGGCTCGGAGCTCAGGCCGGATCTGTCATTGGCACTGGGAGCCGTCAGACTGCTCAATAGCTGAGCGCAGTGAAAGCAAAGGAAGGAGTGTGTGCTGTGCTCTCTGCCTCCCCCTAGAGTGCAGTACCCGGCTCTATGAGTGAACATCGAAGTACTGTAACTTTTTATAGGGCTGTGTGTGTGTCTGTGTGTGTGTGCCTAATTTAAATTTTACAGTATATAGGGAGGACAACTAGGAAACTTGCCGTGAGGCTTGGTGAACATATTAGGAATATTAAAAAAGGTTTCAAACATCATAGCCTGTCTTATCACTTTAGAAAATTTCACAAAAGGGATCCATCTTTGCTCAATTTCTGTACCCCAGGGCAGCTGAACATCTCCCAGCTTCAACTAGGGATGCCTCAATGAGATATACAGACCGAATCTTTAGCTTCTGATGGAAGTAGAAATAGGTCCCTCAGTCCTGACACCGTCATCCAACTCTAGCGGGGCTGCCACAAAGGAACAGCAGCCCTTGAGGCTGGGGACTCCTCCAGTAGGTCCAGACCAGGGCTGTTCCAGGCCTCAGACTGTTTATGTCCCTCTCCAGCCACCTACTGGCCACACCTCACCAGGAATTGGCAGAGACACCACAAATATTCAGGCTGCTCATTTGACTTTCACAAACCTCAGTACGCTTGTTCAATTGCTTGGTAATACAAATTGCTAATCAGCCAATCACATAGCAGCAACTCAATACATTTAGGCAGCTAGACGTGGTGAAGATGACTTGCTGAAGTTCAAACTGAGCATCAGAATGAAGAAGAAAGGGGATTTAAATGACTTTGAACGTGGCATTGTTGTTGGTGTCAGACGGGCTGGTCTGAGTATTTCAAAAACTGCTGATCTGCTGGGATTTTCACACCCAACCATCTCTAGGGTTTCCAGAGAATGGTCCGAAAAAGTGGTTTCCAGAGAATGGTCCAAAAATCCAGTGAGAAGCGGTTGTGTGGGCCAAAACCCTTGTTGATGTCAGAGGAGAATGTGCAGACTGGTTGGAGATGATAGAAAATAACAAAACTCAAATAACCACTCATTACAACCAAGGTATGCAGAATATCATCTCTGACTGCACAGCACATTGAACCTTGAAGCAGATGGGCTACAGCAGCAGAAGACCACACCAGCTCCCTCTCCTGTCAGCTAAGAACAGGAAACTGAGGCTACAATTCGCACAAGTTTACCATAATAGGACAAAAGAAGATTGGAAAAACGTTACCTGGTCTGATGAGTCTGGATTTCAGATGCGACATTCAGATGGTAGGGTCAGCATTTGGCGTAAACAACATGAAAGCATGGATCCATCCTGCCTTGTATCAACGGTTTAGGCTGGTGGCAGTGGTGTAATGGTGTGGAGGATATTTTCTTAGCACACTTTGGGCCCCTTATTACCAATTGAGCATCATTTAAACACCACGGAGTATTGTTGCTGACCATGTCCATCCCTTCATGACTCCAGTGTCCCCATCTTCTGATGGCTCCTTCCAGTAGGATAATACACCATGTCACAAAGCTTAGATCATCTCAAACTGGTTTCTTGAACATGACAATGAGGTCACTGTACTCCAATGGCCTCCAAAGTCACCAGATCTCCATCTTTGGGACTCGGTGGAACGAGAGATTCGCATCATGGATGTGCAGCCAACAAATTTGCAGCAACTGCGTGATGCTATCATGTCAATATGGGCCAAAATCTATGAGGAATATTTCCAACACCTTGTTGAATCCATGCCACCAAGAATGAAGGCAGTTCTGAAGGCAAGAGGGGGCCCAATCTGGTACTAGCAAGGTGGACCCAATAAAGTATGAGTGAGTGTATATAGCATGTACAATTGCCACACAAGCCATGTTGTAATTTAAAGGGGAACTAAAGAGAGAGATCCTTACTCACCTTTCCTCCAATAGTCGTTGTTCCTTGCCGCCACCGGACAAGGCTTGGGCCCGCATTACCAGAGGATGGCTTCTGTGGAGCGGTGGAGGAGAGGAGGGGTGGAGGACTGCGGTGTGCCAGAACGACACTCTAATGCTGCGGATTAGAACCCCACTTAACTGGTCTGGATACAAGAAGGTTTCTTCAAGACAGACGTTGTCCCTGAGCTGACCCTGCTCGCCAGGTACCTCACCCTGCATGATACACTCATCCTAATTAGCAGGGTCTATGTTTCTGACCTGCTACTTACAGCAGGCATGCAGGCATGCCAGAATGATGCAGGTACCCTATTTATAAGGTGCCACAGCAAGATGGCGGTTTCCAGTGGTTGCCGCATCCAATCAGACAGCTGGCTCCTCCAAGACGCTGACAGAGTCAATGAGGGGACAGTTCCCCTAACAGGCTGCATTCCATCTGTACAATGACACAGTGCCATCTACTGGATGGAGGTAATCTGCACCTTCCTACCCACTCTCCACCCCATCCACCCACAGCTGACAAAATATACTGTGCATGGGCAACCACCTGCTGGTATCTAGAAAGCCAATGATTGGCCACACATGTGCATTGCACACTCAATGCCAACCATGGGCAGCCAAAGAAAGAGGGCAGAGAATGGGCACAGGGCAGTACACTTATTCTGTGGAATGCCTTAGAAGCTGGGGGGAGAGGGTAGTTTCGTATCCTTGCCATGGACATTGGACGAACCTGTCCCGGTAATGGTTTGGCTAAATGCACACTAAATGCCAACCATGGGCAGCCAAAACAAGAGAATGGACGCAGGGCAGTACACACATTCTACGGCATGCATTAGAAGCTGGGGGGAGAGGGTAGTTCTGTATCCTTGCTGTGGACATTGGATGAATCTAGCCCAAGACTTGTTTGGCTACAATGCACACTAAATGCCAACCAATGGCAGCCAAAGCAAGAGGGCAGAGAATGGGCGCAGGGCAGTACACCCATTCTGTGGCATGCATTAGAAGCTGGGGGGAGAGGGTAGTTCCCTATGCTTGCTATGGACATTGGATGAACCTGTCCCGTTACTGGTTTGGCTACAGTGCACACTAAATGCCAACCATGGGCAGCCAAAGCAAGAGGGCAGAGAATGGGCACAGGGCAGTACACCCATTCTGCGGCATGCATTAGAAGCTGGGGGGAGAGGGTAGTTCCCTATCCTTGCTATGGACATTGGATGAACCTGTCCCGTTACTGGTTTGGCTACAATGCACACTAAATGCCAACCATGAGCAGTCAAAGCAAGAGGGCAGAGAATGGGCGCAGGGCAGTACACCCATTCTGCGACATGCATTATAAGCTGGGGAGGTAGGGGGCAGTTCCATATCCTTGCCCTGGACGCTGAAGAAACCTGTCCTGATACCAGTTTGACTATAATGGCTACAATTCCCCGAACAGGGATCTCTGTTCTATGTATAAATAATAAAGTGGTTTACAGCATCTTCTACCTCTATTCAGCTTTCAAGTTGTTGCAATTTCCTTAACAATTTGCCAACAACCGAGGACCACAATTTTCCAAAGTGCGGCCCAGCTAAGAGGCTGGGATTTACTGGCAAAAAATCCATTTCAACAAATGCCCTGTTGTACTTCAAAAGCCGGAGAGGTTTATTGAGGAGACAGACCAGTGCACCTGCAGGAACTGCAAACAACGGAGCCCAGTCAATGGGCCATAGGAAGCCAACATCATTATCTGCCTTAACCCGTTCCTCGCTCTCGGGAGATCAGAGGGATGAAGAAGATCGTTTCCCATGTGGGCCTCATGGCATAATAGTCCCCTTCTCCTGTAACAGATAATGTGACTGCTCTGCTGGGACTTGCTTCCTCTCTCTGTAATTTCCTGCTCGCTATTGTCCCGGCAGTAGCTGGCTTTGTGTCCCTCAAATCCATTTAAATATGAAGACAAGGGCAATGACCTTGAGCAGAGGGACTCTTCTCCTAAATGCCTCCTATTGGAGTGTACAGATATGTTAACTATGGAAGATGACCCAGCAGATGGAGAAACCTGGAGGGAGGGAATGAGCACTACAAACTACCTTTATTTCCAGCATGTAGAGGAGGTGAGTACTATGGGGGATGAAATGGTATGACCCTGTAATGGGAGGGAGTTATAGGATTACAGCAGAAGTGTAACTGTAATCATAAGCTATTATTATTAGCCCCATGGGATGGATACGTTGCAGCAAGCAGATAATTCCAACCTTTTGGGCCAATATGTCCATATGGAAGTAAAATATATTTGAAATATATTTTAAAAATATTCTTCCCAAATATATTGGCATATATTTGAAATGCTGCAATTTTGGCCATATTCAATATATTTCAAAATATATATATATATATGCGATCTGATTCCTTAGAGAAGGCAATATTACTTGGTATGGTCAGTGGGAGGAGAAAAAGAGGAATGCCGAAAACACGCTGGTTGGATGCTATAGAATTGAACACTGGCCTAAGCATGTATCAGCCAATAAGAAAGGTGCAAGACCGGAAAGTGTGGAGAGTGACTGCCCATGCAATTGCCAAGAGTCGGACACGACTGAATGGATATATATATACTGCATGTTGAAATGCATTTTTATCACAAAATATCTGAAAAATATTATTAAAAATACTTTTTGACTTTTTTATGTTAAAAAAAATCTGAAGAATATTTTAAAAAATATATATTTTTAAAAATATATATTTTTTAAATATATTCTTAATTATTTTTAACATATAAAAAAGTCATTTTAACATATATTTTTACATATATTTGTAAATGCATTCCAAAAATGTAGATTTGTTTTTTTAAAGACATACAGTGTATTTGAAATGTATTTTTAATAATATTTTTCAGATATTTTGTGATAAAAATGCATTTCAACATGCAGTATATATATATATATATATATATATATATATATATATACACAGTGGGGCAAAAAAGTATTTAGTCAGCCACCAATTGTGCAAGTTCTCCCACTTAAAAAGATGAGAGAGGCCTGTAATTGGCATCATAGGTAGACCAACTATGAGAGACAAAATGAGAAAAAAAATCCAGACAATCACATTGGCTGATTTGGAAAGAATTTATTTGCAAATTATGGTGGAAAATAAGTATTTGGTCACCTACAAACAAGCAAGATTTCTGGCTCTCACCGACCTGTACCTTCTTCTTTAAGAGGCTCCTCTGTCCTGCACTCATTACCTGTATCAATGGCACCTGTTTGAACTTGTTATCAGTATAAAAGACACCTGTCCACAACCTCAAACAGTCACACTCCAAACTCCACTATGGCGAAGACCAAAGAGCTCTCAAAGGACACCAGAAACAAAATTGTAGACCTGCACCAGGCTAGGGAAGACTGAATCTGCAATAGGCAAGCAGCTTGGTGTGAACAAATCAACTGTGGGAGCAATAATTAGAAAATGGAAGACATACAAGACCACTGATAATCTCCCTCGATCTGGGGCTCCATGCAAGATCTCACCCCGTGGGGTCAAAATGATCACAAAAAAGGTGAGCAAAAATCCCAGGACCACACGGGGGGACCTTATGAATGACCTGCAGAGAGCTGGGACCAACGTAACAAAGGCTACCATCAGTAACTGTCAGGGCTCCCAGGTATGACCAGAGATTTGTGACTGACGCAGGGAAACGCAGACTTCAGATATGGGATAAACAATATAATTTATTAACACTAACAATACAAACATAAACGCAGTGCAATACTAAACATAATACAGTGCAAACAAACCAAACCAACCACCCACAGATAACAGTACATACAAGCAAGCGTCGTCAGGCAGGCCGGGTCAATATCAATTGGGCAGGTAGGTACAGGGGGAGCAAGCGGAGAATGGTCGGGGTCACAGGCCAGGTTCAGCAGGTAGCAAGCAGCGTAGTACAGAGGGTCAAGCAGAGGGATGGTCAGGGTCACAAGCCAGGGATCAGAACAGGTAGCAAGCAGCGTAGTACAGAGGGTCAGGCAGAGGGATGGTCAGGGTCACAAGCCAGGGATCAGGACAGGTAGCAAGCAGCGTAGTACAGAGGGTCAGCAAAGGAACAGAAACAGGATGCAGGACAGATACAGGGCCCAGGACAAACACACACCAAGGCAGAGTCTGTGGGTCTGGCCATCCCTTGAATACCCCAGCATAATCAGTTCCAGGTGTTAGCTGGCTGCAAAGTTGAGTCTCTGATTGCTGGGAGCACCCGCTGGCCAGCCCTGGTACTGCAGATCAAAAGGCAGGTGAGTCCCACCATTGCTGGCCAGTCCATTCCTGACAGTACCCCCCCCTCAAGGAGCGGCCTCAGGACGCTCCAAACAGTCCTAGCTGGGAAAAATGTTCCACCGCCCGGGTCTGGTAACTGGCGGGATATCAAAGACTGGCACACCTGGCAGGACTCCGGGCAGCGGTACACCAGGCAGAGGCACATCGGGCTGGACACCGGGCAGAGACACATCGGGCTGGACTCCGGGCAGAGGCACACCGGGCTGGACTCCGGGCAGAGGCACACCGGGCTGGACTCCGGGCAGAGGCACACCGGGCTGGACTCCGGGCAGAGGCACACCGGGCTGGACTCCGGGCAGAGGCACACCGGGCTGGACTCCGGGCAGAGGCACACCGGGCAGGACTCCGGGCAGAGGCACACCGGGCAGGACTCCGGGCAGAGGCACATCGGGCAGGACTCCGGGCAGAGGCACATCGGGCAGGACTCCGGGCAGAGGCACATCGGGCTGGACTCCGGGCAGAGGCACATCGGGCTGGACTCCGGGCAGAGGCACATCGGGCTGGACTCCGGGCAGAGGCACATCGGGCTGGACTCCGGGCAGAGGCACATCGGATTACCAGGCGAAGCAGCAGGCAGCGGGTCACCGGGGGGAGCAGCAGGCACCGGGCCCCCGGGCGGAGCGGCAGGCACCGGGCCCCCGGGCAGAGCAGCAGGCACCGGGCCCCCGGGCGGGGCGGCAGGCACCGGGCCCCCGGGCGGGGCGACAGGCATCGGGCCCCCAGGCGGGGCGACAGGCATCGGGCCCCCAGGCGGGGCGACAGGCATCGGGCCCCCAGGTGGGGCGACCGGCATCGGGCCCCCAGGCGGAGCGGCGGGAGCCGGGCCCCCAGGAGGGGCGACAGGCATCGGGCCCCCAGGCGGGGCGACAGGCATCGGGCCCCCAGGCGGGGCGACAGGCATCGGGCCCCCAGGCGGAGCGGCGGGTGCCGGGCCCCCAGGAGGGGCGACAGGCATCGGGCCCCCAGGAGTGGCGACAGGCATCGGGCCCCCAGGCGGGGCGACAGGCATCGGGCCCCCAGGCGGGGCGACCGGCATCGGGCCCCCAGGCGGAGCGGCGGGTGCCGGGCCCCCAGGAGGGGCGACAGGCATCGGGCCCCCAGGCGGGGCGACAGGCATCGGGCCCCCAGGCGGGGCGACAGGCATCGGGCCCCCAGGCGGGGCGACAGGTCTCGGGCCCTCAGGCGGAGCGGCGGGCGCCGGACCCACAGGTGGAGCGACAGGTCTCGGGCTCTCAGGCGGAGCGGCGGGCGCCGGACCCCCAGGTGGAGCGACAGGTCTCGGGCCCCCAGGCGGAGCGGCAGGCGCCGGACCCCCAGGTGGAGCGACAGGTCTCGGGCCCTCAGGCAGAGCGGCGGGCGCCGAGTCATCTGGCAAGGCAGTGGGCTCCGAGTCAACTGGTATGACCGCGGGCACTGGGTCAGACATTGGATCGTCTGACTGGACAGCGGGCATCGGGTCACCAGGCATCAGGTCATTTGGCTCAACAGCGGGCACCGCGTCATCTGGCAAGGCAGTGGGCTCCGAATCAACAGGCACGACAGTGGGCACTGGGTCACCAGGCATCAGGTCATTTGGCTTGCCAGCGGGCACCGCGTCATCTGGCAAGGCAGTGGGCACCGGGTCACCAGGCATTGGATCGTCTGGCTCGACAGCGGGCATCGGGTCACCAGGTATGACAGCGGGCACTGGGTCACCAGGCATCAGGTCATTTGGCTCGCCAGCGGGCACCGCGTCATCTGGCAAGGCAGTGGGCACCGAGTCACCAGGTACGACAGCGGGCTCTGAGTCAATTGGCACGACAGCGAGCACCGGATCAGGTACCGGATCATCTGGATCAACAGCGGGCATCGAGTCAACTGGCCTAATAGGATCATCAGGCTGGATCAGTTCATCATGCTGGGTAGAGGCATCAGGCTGAATGCCGGCGTCCGGCTGAGTAGAGGCTTCAGGCCGAGTAGAGGCTTCAGGCCGAGTAGAGGCTTCAGGCCGAGTAGAGGCATCAGGCCGAGGAGAGGCTTCAGGCCGAGTAGAGGCTTCAGGCCGAGTAGAGGCTTCAGGCCGAGTAGAGGCTTCAGGCTGAGTCACGGAAGGCAGGTTCACCGGTTTGGATACTGGCAGGATGGTATTGGTTGGAAAGAATTTTCGCTTTTTTCTGGTTTTAACTACTGGAGCACTGCAAGTAAACGCAGGTCTGCAAACGAATGGAGCAGCTGGAGACAGAGAAGAACTGGAGGATAGAACAGGAGAGGGAGCGGTTGCTACAGAGGGCTTTTTTACAGGGTTAAAGGCAGGATAGGTGCAGCGAGTGGGAACAGGGTACTGACATGCGGTAGATAGCCAAGTATACTGGGCTGTAACTGGAGGAGCTGGTGGGAATACAGGAGTAGAGTTAGAAGCAGGACTGGGTTTTTGTAAGCTGACTGAGGCTGGGTGCAACAAATCTGTCCATGTCTGCAGTAGGGGTTGAACAAAGCTGAGCTTACACAAAGCCTGTCTGGTCAATGACTGCACTGCGTTTATACAATCTCTTAGTATCTGTGGTGAACAGGAATAACGCTCCAGAAAGTAACCCACATCATCCTCTAATAACCACACCAGGGACTCTACCTGGTCTGCACTAAATGGTGGCAAAAATTCATCCCTGCATTCGGGGGAACCAGATGAAACCAACTCTGCACAAACCTCAATCAAAGGCTGCACCTCAGAGAACTCTGTGCCCTGATCTACTAGAACATGAGCGAGCCGTATACATTCTAGCAGATCATCCCGGGGATACTCCTTCAGAGTTTGATAAGCATACTCTCTGTCATCAAACACTAGCAGAGATAAATACTCAACCTCATCCAGATCCATCCTTCCCATCAACAAGCCAAGATGGCTTCCCTGTGCAGCCACTTCTGGTCAGGTTCAGCAGGTAGCAAGCAGCGTAGTACAGAGGGTCAAGCAGAGGGATGGTCAGGGTCACAAGCCAGGGATCAGAACAGGTAGCAAGCAGCGTAGTACAGAGGGTCAGGCAGAGGGATGGTCAGGGTCACAAGCCAGGGATCAGGACAGGTAGCAAGCAGCATAGTACAGAGGGTCAGCAAAGAAACAGGATGCAGGACAGATACAGGGCCCAGGACAAACACACACCAAGGCAGAGTCTGTGGGTCTGGCCATCCCTTAAATACCCCAGCATAATCAGTTCCAGGTGTTAGCTGGCTGCAAAGTTGAGTCTCTGATTGCTGGGAGCACCCGCTGGCCAGCCCTGGTACTGCAGATCAAAAGGCAGGTGAGTCCCACCATTGCTGGCCAGTCCATTCCTGACAGTAACACACTACGCCGCCAGGACTCAGATCCTGCAGTGCCAGACGTGTCCCCCTGCTTAAGCCAGTACATGTCCGGGCCCGTCTGAAGATTGCTAGAGAGCATTTGGATGATCCAGAAGAGGATTGGGAGAATGTCATATGGTCAGATGAAACCAAAATAGAACTGTTTGGTAGAAACACAACTCGTCGTGTTTGGAGGAGAGAGAATGCTGAGTTGCATCCAAAGAACACCATACCTACTGTGAAGCATGGGGGTGGCAACATCATGCTTTGGGGCTGTTTCTCCGCAAAGGGACCAGGACGACTGATCCATGTACAGGACAGAATGAATGGGGCCATGTATCGTGAGATTTTGAGTGCAAACCTCCTTCCATCAGCAAGGGCATTGAAGATGAATCGTAGCTGGGTCTTCCAACATGACAATGATCCCAAACATACCGCCCGGGCAACGAAGGAGTGGCTTCGTAAGAAGCATTTCAAGGTCCTGGAGTGGCCTAGCCAGTCTCCAGATCTCAACCCCATAGAAAACCTTTGGAGGGAGTTGAAAGTCCGTGTTGCCCAGCGACAGCCCCAAAACATCACTGCTCTAGAGGAGATCTGCATGGAGGATGGGCCAACATACCAGCAACAGTGTGTGCCAACCTTGTGAAGACTTACAGGAAACGTCTGACCTCTGTCATTGCCAACAAAGGATATATAACAAAGTATTGAGATGAACTTTTCATATTGACCAAATACTTATTTTCCACCATAATTTGCAAATATATTCTTTCCAGATCAGCCAATGTGATTGTCTGTATTTGTTTTCTCATTTTGTCTCTCATAGTTGAGGTCTCCCTATGATGCCAATTACAGGCCTCTCTCATCTTTGTAAGTGGGAGAACTTGCACAACTGGTGGCTGACTAAATACTTTTTTGCCCCACTGTATATATATATATATATATATATATATATTTATTGAAATATATTGAATATGGCCAAAATTGTAGCATTTCAAATATATTTTTCTTCCATGTGAGTGAGCTGAGGTTGTGTGAGTAGGTGCAGCGTGGTGTGGCAACAGTAAAGACACAGAGCCAGGTTGCGTTAAAACTTGGAACTTGTATTGAAGAAAATACCAAACTACAAACACCCCAGTGGGAGAGCATTACGTAGGGCAGGGGTGTCAAACTCTGTTTAATTGCGGGCCGCACCAGCATTAGGGTTGCCCTCGAAAGAACTAGTTGTATCTGTAAGACTAGATGCCCAGAGCACCCTCCCCCCTTACATCAGATGTCAAGAGCCTCCCCACCATCAGAATTCAAGAGTCTCCCACCCTCCCTTACATCACAGTGCACCCCCCTTACCTTGTGCTTGGGAAGAAGCTGGGGGTGGAGCTGGGAACCAGGAAGTGCAGGGTCTGGAGGAAGACCAGAGGAGGGCTGGAGTCAACTGAATGATGAAACCAGGAGAGGTGGAGACATGTGGGTGCTGTGGCTGCACAAAGAGGAGCAGGATCTGTAGATGGAGTTCTGTCTTCCTGTCTGCTGCCGACTGTTGAGAAGGGGGGACCAGAAACAAGGGGGGTGCTGCAGCTGTAGAAGAGGTGTGAGGGCCACATGAAATGGCCTGGCAGGTCAGATTCACCCCCCAGGCCTTGTGTTTGACACACATGATGTAGAGAAACACAGTTCAAATGCAGAGATGCAGCAGGAATAGATTTGCTGACAGCATCTGTTTCAGGGGGTGGAGTGTGGCCTGGCTGGTCCAGGTCCAAAAAGGGGAAGCTTCCTTTCAGGATAGCGAGCCCATAACCTGTCCCTACTCGTCCGTAACCTTTCCCTGCCGCTGATCACTTTCCCTGTCACACGGGGTCTATGTCCTTATACTAACCACATCACAAATACACTCCAAAACTCAGGGGCAGGGATTTATAAAGAATCTGCTGACCCAAGATGGCTGCCAGAAGTCTCCTGAATGCAGCATAGCCAACCAGAACACTGCTCCAAGGGATCAGGAAACCATAGAGAAACCATGTTTCCCCTGACTTCCTATCCAGGGTGTGGTACCACTCAGGTTCAGCACCACCTACAGTGGGGAAAACAGACTGCACCTGCCTACAATTGGGATATAATATATGAAAACCCATTCAGAAACCAATACTACATGGTAGCCACTGGGGAGTGAGTCCAGTATCAGGACAGGTTCATCCAGTGCCCAGGGCAAGGATGTGGAACTGCGCTAATGATTCATATTGTAAAATGGGTGTATAGCCCTGAATTCATTATCTGCCCTTTTGCTCTGCTGTGCCCAGGACAGCTGCCCCTCCTGCCCACCACTTGTCCCAGCCCTGGGTGAGCCTATAAATAACGTTCATACCAGGCTTCTTCAAGTGGCAAGATAGTGCCACCTACCTATACTGGTTCCATGCAATCCTCTGCAAAACCCATGTACTGCTTTCAGCAATGTTGGATGTGCAGTAAGTAAACATGATATCATTCACAACCTTCTCAACCCCTGAAGAAGCAGACTTGATGCCTTGTATCTGGTTAGAGACCGAAGTGACAAGGGGATCTTTTGTCTGATCACCCCTGGAGATGGTGACAGGCAGTGCAAGGCACAAAGTGGTATGGGTGCTAAAAGTCCAGTGTGCTCGTGGCCACTCCTGGAGGTTTTCAGCAGGGTGGCTTCATTGCCACGAGATGGGAATCTCAGTGGGATCATGGAGAGACAGCAGGTTGGACCCAATAGCTTGTGGAATGTAGATACAGTAGGAAAAGATGATGCAGGATAGGACCAGAAGGTAAGAACTGGAGGGTAGTGGTGCTGATGTCAAGGACAAACCAAGGTCATACATAAGTGAGCAGTAGGATGCAGGTGAGAGACTTGGGTCTGGAGACAAGCCAAGGTCATACACAGGCTGCCAGTAGAGTTGGAGGTAACAGAGTGGTTAGGAGCCAAAGTCAGGGTCATACACAGTGAATCAGTAGGGTTCAAGATAACAGAGTGGTTAGGAGCCAAAGTCAGGGTCATACACAGTGAATCAGTAGGGTTCAAGATAACAGAGTGGTTAGGAGCCAAAGTCAGGCTCATACATGGTGGATAAGTAGGGTTGAAGATAACGGAGTGGTAAGGAGCCAAAGTCAGGGTTATACACAGTGAATCAGTAGGGTTGAAGATAACAGAGTGGTAAGGAGCCAAAGTCAGGCTCATACATGGTGGATCAGTAGGGTTGAAGATAATGGAGTGGTAAGGAGCCAAAGTCAGGCTCATACATGGTGGATCAGTAGGGTTGAAGATAACAGAGTGGTTAGGAGCCAAAGTCAGGCTCATACATGGTGGATCAGTAGGGTTGAAGATAACGGAGTGGTAAGGAGCCAAAGTCAGGGTTATACACAGTGAATCAGTAGGGTTGAAGATAACAGAGTGGTAAGGAGCCAAAGTCAGGCTCATACATGGTGGATCAGTAGGGTTGAAGATAATGGAGTGGTAAGGAGCCAAAGTCAGGCTCATACATGGTGGATCAGTAGGGTTGAAGATAACAGAGTGGTTAGGAGCCAAAGTCAGGCTCATACATGGTGGATCAGTAGGGTTGAAGATAACGGAGTGGTAAGGAGCCAAAGCCAGGGTCATACACGGTGAATCAGTAGGGTTGAATACAGCACAGTAATCAGGAGCCAAAGCCAGAATCATACATGGTTGATCAGTAGAAACAAAGTGTTATAACGAGCCGAGGTCACAACCAGGAATCAGACAGTGGGAAATCTAGGGGCAGGCCGAGTCATTAACAGAAAGTCAGGATAAGCATGAGATCAGGATACATGGGAGCAGGGATCACGGACTAGCTGAAGATCATCCAGCAACCATCTGTCATGACCAGTGCTTGGTTAGCTGCACTGGGGGGCTTGGGAGACATTGGAACCCCCCATGCCTCCTTAAAGAGGACCTGTCACCTGTCCAGTTTGATTACATAGGGGGTTTGGTAGCCCCCCTGTGATAGGAATAAAGTAAAGAAAAAAAATTCAAAACTGAAAAAAAAAAAGCTATACGTATAAAATAACTAAAAATAATTTAAATTAAGATTTTAAAACACCCCTGTCACCCCAAATACACAGTTCAATCACGCAGTGTAGGGTGAGCATGTGCGTATACAAATGTAAATATAAATTGCACCACATATGTGAAGCATCACCACAATAGTCAGAGAGAGAGTCATAATTCTAAGTCCATAATTCACGGTTAACTCTGAACTGATAACCTGCAAAGGCTTTTAAAGTGTTACTAAGCCCTGGACCCCGCATTCTCTATATCCGCTCTCCCCGAACCCTGCATTCACTATATCCACTCTCCCCGAACCCTGCATTCACTATATCTGGTCTCCCTGGACCCCGCATTCACTGTATCCGCTCTCCCCGAACCCTGCATTCACTATATCTGGTCTCCCTGGACCCTGCATTCACTATATCCGCTCTCCCCGAACCCTGCATTCACTATATCTGGTCTCCCCGGACCCCGCATTCACTATATCCGCTCTCTCCGGACCCTGCATTCACTATATCCGCTCTCTCCGGACCCTGCATTCACTATATCCGCTCTCCCCAGGACCCTGCATTCACTATTTCCGCTTTCCCCGGACCCTGCATTCACTATATCCGCTCTCCCCAGGACCCTTCATTCACTATATCTGGTCTCCCCGGACCATGCATTCACATTATCTGGTCTCCCCGGACCCTGCATTCACTATATCTGGTCTCCTGGACCCTGCATTCACTATATCTGGTCTCCCCGGACCATGCATTCACATTATCTGGTCTCCCCGGACCCTGCATTCACTATATCCGGTCTCCCTGGACTCTGCATTCACTATATCTGGTCTTCCCGGACCCTGCATTCGTTATATCCGCTCTCCCCGGACCCTGCATTCACTATATCTGGTCTCCCTGGTCCCTGCATTCACTATATCCGGTCTCCCACAGTACACAGAAATGCAATTATTTTAGTAAATATAAACTGCTAAATACCTTTTCTCATCATGCATGTTTCACGCAATGAAATTAATGAGCTTCCTTAGTGTTACTAAACCCAGGACCCTGCTTGGGTTCTGGGTTTAGTAACCCCAGAACTATATCTGATCTCCCGCAGTACACACAACATGGAAATGCAATTATTTTAGTAAATATAAATGGCTAAATCCCTTTTCTCATCAGCAGTATAGAGCAGTCTTGTGACTTCTATTAGAGTCCAGCCGAGAGCGGTTAAAGCTTGTAGGAGGAGCTTTCATTCTCCCCTGATTGTCCTATGAGGCTGCATGACCCCTGACCCTCTGGAAAGTGCTGATTGGCCCTGCGCTGATCAAATGCACTCTCCCAAGATAGAGAAAAAACTTCTCTAGCAATACACACCAAACTGAGCATGTGCATCTTGCCCCCAGGCTCTGCTCTATCAGCAGATGGATTGGGGACAGTAGAAGAAGTGTAGGATCAGAGAAGACAGGATCATACAGCATTTTTACACAATGCAGAGGATTAACCCCTTAGGTTCCACAGTGAGTATAACAAGCATGCTTTACAGCATATACAGACTGATCGTACTGTTGTGGGTTCAGTAACACTTTAAAGCATCACCTATGGAGCATTTTGGGTTCCAGAGGGTTTTGCGATTTCATGCGTGCACATGTAGCATTACCCCACGAAGGAGCCACTGCAGTTGGACAGGTTGTTTCCCAAATCGGTGCAGAGGCAGCCAGCACACAGCAACAGTTTAGGAAATGGCTTTTTGAGGTTTTTTGCTTGGAAGGGGGACAGTGGGGCGTGGGATACTCCAAAATGGTTTAGCATGATTATCAGAGGACACTTTCCTCTCGGTGAATGTAGCACAGTCTGTCTCTCTCAGCTGGGGACCATGAGATAGTTTTGCAGAACAGTCTATTGCAGTGGTTCTCAACCTTTCTAATGCCGCGACCCCTTAATACAGTTCCTCATGTTGTGGTGACCCCCAACCATAAAATTATTTTCATTGCTACTTCATAACTGTAATTTTGCAGTGGAAGGAGTAGTGCCCCATCACTGATGTCAGTGGGATGAATAGTGCCCCATCATTGGTATCAGTGGGAGGAATAGTGCCCCATTGTTGGTATCAGTGGGAGGAATAGTGCCCCATCGTTGGTATCAGTGGGAGGAATAGTGCCCCATCATTGGTGTCAGTGGGAGGAATAGTGCCCCATCATTGGTATCAGTGGGAGGAATAGTGCCCCATCATTGATGTCAGTGTGGTGGAGGGGAGAATAGTGCCCCATCATTGGGGTCAGGGGGGGGGGGGGAAATAGTGTCCCATCGTTGGTATCAGTGGGAGGAATAGTGCCCCATCACTGATGTCAGTGGGATGAATAGTGCCACATCGTTGGTATCAGTGGGAGGAGTAGTGCCCCATCACTGATGTCAGTGGGATGAATAGTGCCCCATCACTGGTGTCAGTGGGAGGAATAGTGCCCCATCACTGATGTCAGTGGGATGCATAGTGCCCCATCGTTGGTATCAGTGGGAGGAATAGTGCCCCATCACTGATGTCAGTGGGATGAATAGTGCCCCATCACTGGTGTCAGTGGGAGGAATAGTGCCCCATCACTGGTGTCAGTGGGAGGAATAGTGCCCCATCACTGGTGTCAGTGGGAGGAATAGTGCCCCATCGTTGGTGTCAGTGGGAGGAATAGTGCCCCATCGTTGGTGTCAGTGGGAGGAATAGTGCCCCATCGTTGGTGTCAGTGGGAGGAATAGTGCCCCATCATTGGTGTCAGTGGGAGGAATAGTGCCCCATCGTTGGTATCAGTGGGAGGAATAGTGCCCCATCGTTGGTATCAGTGGGAGGAATAGTGCCCCATCGTTGGAGTCAGTGGGAGGAATAGTGCCCCATCGTTGGTGTCAGTGGGGGGAGTAGTGCTCCATCACTGGTGTCAGTGGGGGGAGTAGTGCCCCATCACTGGTGTCAGTGGGAGGAGTAGTGCTCCATCACTGGTGTCAGTGGGAGGAATAGTGCCACATCATTGGTGTCAGTGGGAGGAGTAGTGCCCCATCATTGGTGTCAGTGGGAGGAGTAGTGCCCCATCATTGGTGTCAGTGGGGGGAGTAGTGCCCCATCACTGGTGTCAGTGGGGGGAGTAGTGCTCCATCACTGGTGTCAGTGGGGGGAGTAGTGCTCCATCACTGGTGTCAGTGGGAGGAATAGTGCCACATCATTGGTGTCAGTGGGAGGAATAGTGCCCCATCATTGGTGTCAGTGGGGGGAGTAGTGCCCCATCATTGGTGTCAGTGGGGGGAGTAGTGCCCCATCATTGGTGTCAGTGGGAGGAATAGTGCCCCATCACTGGTGTCAGTGGGGGGAGTAGTGCCCCATCACTGGTGTCAGTGGGAGTAGTGCCCCATCACTGTGTCAGTGGGAGGAATAGTGCCCCATCACTGGTGTCAGTGGGGGGAGTAGTGCCCCATCACTGGTGTCAGTGGGAGTAGTGCCCCATCACTGGTGTCAGTGGGAGGAATAGTGCCACATCATTGGTGTCAGTGGGAGGAATAGTGCCCCATCATTGGTGTCAGTGGGAGGAATAGTGCCCCATCATTGATGTCAGTGTGGTGGAGGGGAGAATAGTGCCCCATCACTGGTGTCAGTGGGAGGAATAGTGCCCCATCACTGGTGTCAGTGGGGGGAGTAGTGCCCCATCACTGGTGACAGTGGGAGTAGTGCCCCATCACTGGTGTCAGTGGGAGGAATAGTGCCACATCATTGGTGTCAGTGGGAGGAATAGTGCCCCATCATTGGTGTCAGTGGGAGGAATAGTGCCCCATCATTGATGTCAGTGTGGTGGAGGGGAGAATAGTGCCCCATCATTGGGGTCAGGGGGGGGGGGGGAAATAGTGTCCCATCGTTGGTGTCAGTGGGGGGGGGGGAATAGTGCCCCATCGTTGGTGTCAGTGGGGGGAGGAATAGTGCCCCATCATTGATGTCAGTGTGGTGGAGGGGAGAATAGTGCCCCATCGTTGGGGTCAGGGGGGGGGGAATAGTGCCCCATCGTTGGTGTCAGTGGGGGGAGGAATAGTGCCCCATCGTTGGTGTCAGTGGGGGGAGGAATAGTGCCCCATCATTGATGTCAGTGTGGTGGAGGGGAGAATAGTGCCCCATCATTGGGGTCAGGGGGGGGGAAATAGTGCCCCATCGTTGGTGTCAGTGGGGGGAGGAATAGTGCCCCATCGTTGGTGTCAGTGGGGGGAGGAATAGTGCCCCATCGTTGGTGTCAGTGGGGGGAGGAATAGTGCCCCATCGTTGGTGTCAGTGCGGGGGGGGGAGGAATAGTGCCCCATCGTTGGTGTCAGTGGGGGGAGGAATAGTGCCCCATCGTTGGTATTAGTGACACAAATGATGGGGCACTATTCCTCCCACTGACACCAATGATACTTACTTTGCTGACCCCTGCTCCAGCCTGGGCTCGCTCTCTCACTTACCTGTCAGCTGTCTTCCTTCTCTGGCCGCTCTCCTCTTCACTCGCTCCGGCAGCTCCCTCGGTCTTCTTTGATGTACGCGCGCTGCCGCTCGGCTCCTCCTCTCCAAGCTCCACCTCCTCGCCGGTGATTGGCTGCCTGTGTGCCTCTCCTGAGCTACAGTTCCGGTGGCCAATCAGCGGCGAGGAGGCGGAGCTGCTGAGCGATCCCGGAGGTGTGGCCAGGTGACAGCAGCGTATCATCCCGCCCACACATCGCCGGAGACTGCAGCGGTGTCTCGGTTCCTAAGACCATCGGAAATATGTGTTTTCCGATGGTCTTAGGCGACCCCTGGGAAATGTTCGTTCGACCCCCAAAGGGGTCGCGACCCCCAGGTTGAGAACCGCTGGTCTATTGGCTCACGGCTGGAGACCATGAGGTCGATTGCACACTATGGGAATTAGACCCGACATGGTCACTAGGTATACATGGATTCTGGGGGAATGAGGACACCAGAAGACCAGATGCTGTTGAAGGGGGAGAGTCAAGAGACGGTTAGGAATCAAGAATCTTAAGCTTGCCCAGGGAATTAGACAGATCCGCTCTCGGATACCAGTCTGTATATTGGAAAGGTTGAATATGCGAAATTATTATTATTATACAGTATTTATATAGCGGCAAAAAGGTTTGCTCAGCGCTGTACATTATAGTGGGGGACAGTACATGAAACAAAACAGCAACAAACAATACACGAGGGGTTCGAGGGCCCTGCTCTTTGGAGCTTACAATCTAGGAGGGAGGGGATAGTGGTACAGGAGGAAGTGGCTGTGGGGGATGGAGTGGTAGGAGGAGTGGAGGAGATCGGCTGTTACGTGAGGGTGGGGTAGGCTTCCCTGAAGAGATGGGTTTTCAGGGTGCACCTAAAGGTGAGGAGGGAAGGTGACAGTCTGATGGATTGGGGTAGTGAGTTCCAGAGGATGGGGGAAGTCCTGGAGAAGTCCTGCAGTTGGGCATGGGAGGTGGAGACCAGGGAGCTAGGAAGTAGGAGGTCTTGTGAGGAGCGAAGAGTACGGGTTGGGTGGTATTTGGGTATCAGGTCGGTGAGGTAGTTTGGGGCAGCGTTATGAATGGCTTTGTATGTCTGTGTTAGTAGTTTGAATTTAATGCGTTGGGCAATCGGGAGCCAGTGGAGGGAATGACAGGGGGGGTGGAGCCAGTGGAGGGAATGACAGAGGGGGGTGGAGCCAGTGGAGGGAGTGACAGAGGGGGGTGGCAGAAGAGGAGCGGTTGGTAAGGTGGATGAGTTTGGCCGCTGAGTTCAGGATAGACTGAAGCGGGGATAGTCTGCGATGAGGTAGGCCGGTGAGGAGGGAGTTGCAGTAGTCCAGACGTGAGATAATAAGGGAGTGAACGAGTTGTTTAGTAGTGTCTGGGGTTAGGAACGAACGTATTTTGGAGATGTTGCGGAGGTGGAGCCTGCATGAGTTTGCCAACGATTGGACATGAGGTTGGAAGGACAGGTTTGAGTCTAGAGTGACACCTAGGACTTTGGCTTGCGGGGTGGGATTGATGGTGGCGTTGTTGGTCGTGATGGAGAGGGTGGGGGGAGGGGGGGCATGGGGGGGAAGACTAGGAGCTCGGTTTTGGAGAGGTTCAGTTTGAGGAAATGGAGCGACATCCAGTCTGATATGTCGTTCAGTACGTGGGTGATGCGGGCGGAGACTGTTGGGGTGAGGCGAGGGGTGGAGAGGTAAATTTGTGTGTCATCAGCGTAGAGGTGATAGTTGAAGCCATGGGAGTGTATCAGTTTGCCGAGGGAGGAGGTGTAGATGGAGAAGAGAAGGGGCCCGAGGACAGAGCCTTGGGGGACCCCAACAGAGAGGGGGAGGTGGTAGCGTTATAGGTAACGCTGAAGGAGCGTTGGGATAGATAGGAGGAGAGCCAGGAGAGAGCGAAGTCTCTGATGCCGAGGGAGTGTAGTTTATCAAGGAGGAGGGGGTGGTCAACTGTGTCGAAGGCCGCGGAGAGGTCAAGGAGTAAAAGGACTGAGTAGTGGTCATTAGCTTTGGTGATTAGCAGGTCATTAGAGATTTTGAGGAGGGCGGTTTCATTGGAGTGTAGGGGACGGAAGCCAGACTGTAGTGGATCGAGGAGGTTGTTGTCAGTGAGGTGGGCACGGGAAAAAGTGTATTCCATATAGCATCTCCATCATACGAAGAACCGTTTTATAGATTGGAAGTTGAGAGCAATAGCGTCCAGCTTCTCCAGCGTAAATAACGACAAGAGAGCCTTCTTGACGATGAGGAGGTACAAAGGTGATGGTTGGCGCACGCCAACATTTTACATCTTGACGTGTTTGGTATCTATATACTCAAGGCAACCTCATTTTTTTATATTTTACCTCAAAAGTGGGTATAATATTATGTTTGTTTGCACTAAAATACATTTTTAGTGTATTTTTTTTCTGAAAATATGCCTTTGATAAATAGCCGCATGCAACATAAAAAAAATTTGCAACTACCTCCATTTTCCTTTCCAGGGCCTCTGCTTTCAGAAAAGATATAATTGTTTTGGGGTTTTATTTATTTCAGGTACTTACATAGTGCTGTCAATTTACGCAGCCCTTTACATATATATTGTACATTCACATCAGTCCCTAACCCTCAAGGGGCGTACAATCTAAGGTCCCTAACTCACATTCATACATACACATACTAGGGACAATTTAGACAGGAGACAATTAATGTACCAGCACGTCTTTGGAGTGTGGGAGGAAACCCATGCAGGCACAGGGAATACATGCAAACTCCAGGCAGGGGGTGCTGTGGTTGGGATTTGAACCAATAACCCTAGTACTGCCAGGTGGAAGTACTAACCACTTAGCCACTGTGCTGTCCCAGTTGAGTTGATATTTTATAAATGATCCAATTGTAACAGTGGGCACTTGGCTATGAGATTCTATTGGTCCCGCCATTGTCCCATTGTGGTAGTTGGATGGTATTGGGCTGAAAGGTGTTGTTGATGACCGTCCAATGAAAACTAGACTCTTCCTAGCCATAGGCGCAGCACTTCTAATGGTAAATCTTAGATTGTAAGCTCCCAGGATCAGGGCCCTCCTATCCCTCTTGTATTGAACTGTATTGTTGCTGTATTGTCTCCCGTTATATTGTAAAGTGCTGAGCAAAGTGTTGGCGCCATAAATCCTGTATAATAATAATCCTACCAGCATCTCTTTGGAGAGTGGGAAGAAACCTAAGTACTTGGCGGAAACCCACAAAGCACAGGGAGAGCATGCAAACTCCAGGCAGGTGGTGCCATGGTTGGGATTCGAACCAACAACCCGAGTACTGCCAGGTGGAACTGCTAACCATTTAGCCACTTTAATGTCATTTCTAGCAAACCAATGTAGATTTTAACAATTAACCCCCCTGGCGGTGTTCCCGAGTGTAGCTCGGGGTAAAGTTTCAGTACCACACGCGGTAACCCCCGAGCTACTCTCGGGAATACTATGCGGCGTTGCTCCGCGATCCCTCCTGCACTTACCTTGTCCTGCGCTCCCGCGATGTCCCTCCTGCAGTGTCTCCGGCAATGTCCTCCGGGCTGATGTTGGCATCTGTCTTCTGGGTTCCGTTCCCTGCAACGTCGGGACGTACGGGGGACGGAACTGGCGGAAAATTTGAAAATGACAAAAAGTGACATTCACTAAATCCACTAAAATCACATAGTATAACATTCCTGTATCAAACCATTTCACATACATTTTGTCCCGAGTGCTTTGTCCTGTCCCCTGCCTGCATTGTTACTGTTCTTTCTGCCTGGAAACTGAGAAACGTCCATGGCGTCCAAAAAGCGTCCCTTTAGGTCAGATGCGGTTTTAGACCGGCTAGAGAACAGCGATAGTAAATCAGAACCACTTGCAGAATTGAGTGATAATGATTCGTGGGGGAAATTCCTCATCAGACACTGAAAACGATTCTGCGACTGAGCTCAGCGATGTGCGAACTTGGCGCTATATTTCAAATTTCAATGTTTTTGGTTTGATTATATTATTGAATTAAATTTATTATTATTATATTATTATTTTTTTATGATTATTTATTAAATTATAATTTATGATTTCGTGTTTCAAGTTTTATCATACCCGGGATGTTTACTAGACTCTTGTTCGGACAGATTTCAGTGAGTTATTCCTAAAAATTACATCCTACAATAAAAAACGACATATTTCATGCAAAAAATTGTACCACTTTGAGCACAGAAATATGGACATAATCAGGCCGCTAGGGAGGTTAAAAGATCGCCCAGGTGGAAACCTTTTTCTCTTCTTGAGTCTCAGATTGCATTCTCTGCGTGTCGAATCAAATAGTTCAAGTGAACCTGTCACATACGAAGCATGATGGCCGTCATAGAGAAAGGCTTGGAGGAATGTAGAAATGACTGTTCACATTCATTCCGCCAATGTGGATTCATCTCCGGCGGGTTGGAAGCTTCCTATTTGAGTGTAGCAGACAGCGGTGTTAAGTGGGGAACTCTGGACACTTCTCCACGTCTGAGTATTGCAGATAATTACTGATGATGATTGCAGCCAGTATGAATTATGTGTTATGTCATATCTTCATCTGTAGGCTGGCCGACTCAGCAAAAACGTGTAATACTTGTGCCGCTGCGAGTTCAGTCCTTGTATTCTTGGTGACAGGCTTCATATAGGCTAGGTTCACATCTGTGCGGGTGGTGCCGCTGCGGATCCACACAAAATTCCGTGCAGCTGCACAGAAGAATGCAGACCCGCGGGCGGGGGTTATTAATTCTAATGGCACGCCGCCCGCACTGGAAATCGCAACCGCGCTGGCAACTGAGGTTCCCGTGCGGGCTGCGGTTTCCAAAGAAGTGCAGGGACTTCTTATCTGCGTGTCCCGGGGCACGGGAGTCCATTCAAATAAATGGGTTCTCATGCCTGCGCAAATCACGGCCCGCAGGAACGCGGATATGTGAACCGGGGGTAAGGGCTCGTTCACACTATCGGTGCCCTCTGAAGAGCGATCTGCATTTAGATTGTACTAGATAAAACCCTAACCGAGAAAAACTACTGGGGCTTTGAAGGTGCCAAACCATATAAATCAACATAAATAGCACACAAATGTTAATAAAATCGAACACCTTTTATTAGGTTAAAAAGACCCACCAACATGTGAAGCGTGACCATCAAAAACATATACAGAAATACATAGGATACAATTCATGAGACCTGGCTACAAAAAATGTCACCGATGTCTTAGGGCTCATGTACACTGCAGCTGATAAACTCACATTTAGGAGCTTTTCTGCGTTTTTTCAGCAGCCCCTGAACTCTCCCTAATGTTCTCCTATGTGTCCGTGTACACATCATCCTTTACAGTCGTTTACAGGCAGTTGAGTTTACAGTCGTTTGCGTTCAGGAGTAGATTTTACCAGCGTTTCAAACGCCAAACGCTTGTAAACACGGCTCACCGCGTTTATAAGCGTTTGCAACATTTTTTTAACTCTTCCATTTCCAGATGCTGTCCGGAGCCTTTTTTCATCATGAAAAATGCATGCAAGGTGGTTTCCCGGTACTCAGATGGACCCGGTACACCATACTTAGAGATTTCCCATGAAAGAAAATATGTTAGACACGGCTGCTATAATTTCTGCACAGAAATGAGCCGGAACAAATCCAAACACCACAAAAAAAAAGACAGCTAATGTCAACACATACTGCTCTCTCTGCTTCTGCTCTCTCTATTTTTCTCAAAATGTCTGAAATAGTTAATTATTTACTGTTTTTCAGTGCATTCTGGGCATTTGGGAAGGTCTCCTGAGGTTATCTTTTAAAAAACGCTTCTGAACGCAAAGGTCCATAAACATGGCTAAACAAGCATAAACGTGGTATGCAAACGCAGCTAAACAGACGTTTTTTTAACCTACGTTTTCCAGCAGTCAGTTAAGGTACTTATATAGCGCCGTCAATTTCCGCCGCGCTTTACATATATATTGTACATTCACATCAGTCCCTAACCCTCAAGGGGTGTACAATCTAAGGTCCCTAACTCACATTCATACATACACATACTAGGGACAATTTAGACAGGATCCAATTAACCTACCAGCATGTCTTTGGAGTGTAGGAGGAAACCAGAGTACCCGGAGGAAAGCCACGCAGGCACAGGGAGAACATGCAAACTCTAGGCAGGTGGTGCTGTGGTTGGGATTTGAACCAACGACCAGAGTACTGCCAGGTGGAAGTGCTAACCATTTAGTCACTGTGCTAATAGTAAACATCATAGTGCATGGCTAACACGTTGGAAACATGGAGTGATACTTGGTTGGTATAAGAATACTATTATTATTATTATTATTATACAGGATTTACATTATTATTATTATACAGGATTTATGGCGCCAACAGTTTGCTCAGCACTTTACAATATAACGGGAGACAATGCAGCAACAATACAGTTCAATACAAGAGGGATAGGAGGATACAGATAGTATCATATTTAGGTGTTAATAAACATATAAACACAAAGTTTCCACTTGGGACCATGAATAGGCACTTTCTCGAAAATTCCAACGCGTTTCACGGGGCAATACCCGCTTCTTCAGGGAAAACAAAACACAAATTCCTACAGTAAAGCAAAGACAGGACCAAAACACATATAATCAATATATAGGCATGCAAAAAGAATTACGAAGAACAACAGAAATGAAATAAAAGGCTTAACAGCAATCACCAGCTGATGATACCAGCACAATCCCAGGTGCCTCATGCAAAATATAGGACATGTCAGTCGTATCTGGATGGAAAAGTTGTTGCAACAACTAGCGAGGAATGATCATCGATCAGGAGAGGGTCGAACTCCACTTGCAAACTTGTAAAGAGCAGAAAGTAATGAACCCCCCCCCCCCCCAGAATACTGCATTTAGATTGCTCTTGAGAGAGTATTTCACAGGTATTGTCTCCTCATCAGGGCTTTTGTTCAGCGGGAACGTGGGGGAGCGCAGTTCCGGCACCTCCAGCACCTCCAGCACTGAATGTATGTAATGTAAAGGGGTGTTTGGGTCTGGAGGGTTTATTGATGCTGGCTGCTGGGGCATCTATTGTCACTGGAGGGGATCTATTTTTGAGTGTGGTCTATTGTTGCTTGGGGGGGTCTATTGTTGCTGGTGGGGAATACATTTCTGCTGGGGGGGGGGTCTTATGTTGCTGGTGGGGAAAAAATTTCTGCTGGGGGGGTCTTATGTTGCTGGGGGTTCAATTGTTGGTGTGAGACTTGTACTGTTGAGGGAGAGGTCTATTGATGATGTTTGCTGCGAGATCTGTCGTTACTGATGGGGGTCTTTTGTTTCTGGGATGGACCTATTGTTGCTGGGGTAGTGTTTTGTTTTGGGGGGTCCATTGTGATGGGGGGGTGTCTATTGTTGTAAAGCGGATCTAATGTTGCTGTAGGGATCTATTGTTGTAGGGAGATTTAATGTTGTTGGGGGTTCAGTTGTTGCTGTGAGGGTTGTACTGTTGAGGGAGAGGTCTATTGATGATGGTTGCTGAGAGATCTGTTGTTACTCCTGGGGAGTCTTTTGTTGCTGGGGTGGACCTATTGTTGCTGGGGTAATATTTTGTTGTGGGGGGATCCATTGTGGCTGGGGGGGGGGTGTCTACTGTTGTAAAGTGGATCTGATGTTGTAGGGATCTATTGTTGTAGGGAGATTTAATGTTGTTGGGGGGTCTATTGTTGCTGAGTGAAGGGGATCTATTTTTACTACATTTCTTATTATCATTAACAAATTCCATACAGAATTATTCTTGGTTCTGTATTCTCTAAAAAGGGTGGTACTGGGAGGTCGGTTGGGGGTGGAACCAAGGGACGGTCCTCAGAGGTGGATAAGGGGCGGTGATTCAGATAGGGGGCGTTCCTTCATCTATTCTCTGAGAAAAAAATCCCTGCTCCTCACCCCCTGCTTTAACCCCTTGAATCCCGCATTAGCGTGCCGCAACCACAACCTGCTTGAATGGAACGTGTGCTGTGTGCGCTATTCCCACCAAAAGGGACAATGGGTATAATTCTTGCCGCGAAGCAAAGCGTCCAGCCCCAGCAGCTTAAGAGGGCAGCAATTGGGGGAGGGGGGCGAGGTAAAATCGTGGCTCATTATATCAATTATTTATTTCAGGTACTTATATAGTACTGTCAATTTACGCCGCGCTTTACATACAGTGGGGATCGAAAGTTTGGGCACCCCAGCTAAAAATTTGTATTAATGTGCATAAAGAAGCCAAGGAAAGATGGAAAAATCTCCAAAAGGCATCAAATTACAGATTAGACATTCTTATAATATGTCAACAAAAGTTAGATTTTATTTCCATCATTTACACTTTCAAAATAACAGAAAACAAAAAAATGGCGTCTGCAAAAGTTTGGGCACCCTGCAGAATTTATAGCATGCACTGCCCCCTTTGCCAAGCTGAAACCTGCCAGTGTCATGGATTGTTCTCAATCATCGTCTGGGAAGACCAGGTGATGTCAATCTCAAAGGTTTTAAATGCCCAGACTCATCTGACCTTGCCCCAACAATCAGCACCATGGGTTCTTCTAAGTAGTTGTCTAGAAAACTGAAACTGAAAATAGTTGACGCTCACAAAGCTGGAGAAGGCTATAAGAAGATAGCAAAGCATTTTCAGATGTCAATATCCTCTGTTCAGAATGTAATTAAGAAATGGCAGTCATCAGGAACAGTGGAAGTTAAAGCAAGATCTGGAAGACCAAGAAAAATATCAGACAGAACAGCTCGCAGGATTGTGAGAAAAACAATTCAAAACCCACGTTTGACTGCACGATCCCTCCAGAAAGATCTGGCAGACACTGGAGTTGTGGTACACTATTCCACTATAAAGAGATACTTGTACAAATATGGTCTTCATGGAAGAGTCATCAGAAGAAAACCTCTTCTACGTCCTCACCACAAAAATCATCGTTTGAACTTTGCAAATGAACATATAGACAAGCCTGATGCATTTTGGAAACAAGTTCTGTGGACCGATGAGGTTAAAATTGAACTTTTTGGCCGGAATGAGCAAAGGTACGTTTGGAGAAGAAGGGGCACAGAATTTAATGAAAAGAACCTCTGTCCAACTGTTAAGCATGGGGTTGGATCAATCATGCTTTGGGGTTGTGTTGCAGCCAGTGGCACAGGGAACATCTCACGAGTAGAAGGAAAGATGGATTCAATAAAACTTCAGCAAATTTTGGATGGTAACTTGATGCCATCTGTGAAAAAGCTGAAGTTAAAGAGAGGATGGCTTCTAGAAATGGATAATGATCCTAAACACACCTCGAAATCCACGGGGGATTACATCAAGAGGCGTAAACTGAAGGTTTTGCCACGGCCTTCACAATCTCCTGACCTCAACATCATTGAAAATCTATGGATAGACCTTAAAAGAGCAGTGCGTGACAGACAGCCCAGAAATCTCAAAGAACTGGAAGACTTTTGTAAGGAAGAATGGGCAAAGATACCTCAAACAAGAATTGAAAGACTCTTGGCTGGCTACAAAAAGCGTTTACAAGCTGTGATACTTGCCAAAGGGGGCAGTAAAAGATATTAACTCTGCAGGGTGCCCAAGCTTTTGCAGACACCATTTTTTGTTTTCTGTTATTTTGAAAGTGTAAATGATGGAAATAAAATCTAACTTTTGTTGACATATTATAAGAATGTCTAATCTGTAATTTGATGCCTTTTGGAGATTTTTCCATCTTTTCTTGGCTTCTTTACGCACATTAATACAAATTTTTAGCTGGGGTGCCCAAACTTTCCATCCCCACTGTATATATTGTACATTCACATCAGTCCCTAACCCTCAAGGGACGTACAATCTAAGGGCCCTAACTCACATTCATACATACACATACTAGGGCCAATTTAGACAGGATCCAATTCACCTAACAGCATGTCTTTGGAGTGTGGGAGGAAACCGGAGTACCCGGAGGAAACCCATGCAGGCACAGGGAGAACATGCAAACTCCAGGCAGGTGGTGCTGTGGTTGGGATTTGAACCAATGACCTGAGCGCTGCCAGGTGGCAGTGCTAACCATTTAGCCACTGTGCTGACCTTAAGCTGCAGGAGATCCAGCCGGTGAGAAGTGGGATGGGGGGTATGGGGGTCCCAGGCACACATGGGAGCACACAGCAGGGGGAACCAGATGTAAGTAAGATGGGGGGGATATGTGCGTGGGGGGCAATTACAGGAACTGTGTGCCTGTGTGTCTCTCCCTGCAGCAGCTGAAAGCTGGCGGAAGGGAGAGGGAGAGAAACTGGCTTTCAGGTGCTGCAGGGAGAGACATCGGTCCTGTAATTGCCCCCCTCCCTGTCCTGCCCACATATAATTCCCCCCTGCTGTCTGGGCCCCCCAGTGTGCCCTGCAGGGAACCGGTGATACCCCCTTATCGGTGGCCCTGTGCCCCCGGGACTCTTTTCTCCTGCATCCACACCTGTGTGTTTCCTAAATGCGCTACAAAACACAAAAAAATGTACATTTTACTTGTGCGTTATGGAAATGCACTGCAAACGTGCTGCAGCGGCAGGCCTGCGCTTCTGCTTCCCTTCACTATTAATGGACAGGTGTGGGGAGCAGATGCGCAATAAAACGCGCTGCAAACACGCCAAAATACGCACTGAAAAAACACCCTATGCCGTGTGGCCAGAAAGGTTCTGGAGGCACTTTGGGGCATTTGTTGCGCAGAGGGCAGCTTATTCAAGTGAATGGTGTGACTCAAGTTAACGCGTGCAAAGCGCGCAAAAAAAGTAAGGCGTGTTCCAGCTACGCTCAGGTGTGAATGGGGCCATCTTGGTGACAAAGTCACTTTCCCATTGCTGGGAGTGCATTCTGTGGAACAGACCTGAGACGCTGATACATATCTGTGTGTCATATAGTGAACTCGGTGTAGAGCTATTCACCCTGAGGCAGGGGTGGACTGACAATTCATGGGGCCCCCGGGCAATAGGGGATCATGGGGCCCCTGTGTCCTTGCCCAAACTCAGAAAAGCCTATGAAAAAGGTACCAGGGGCATCTCATGGGGCCCCCTACTGACCCCAGGCCCTCGGGCAGTGCCCGAGTTTCCAAATGGTCAGTCCGCCACTGCCCTGAGGTCATCACAGAGGACGCTCTTTACCAGTGGCGTCCTGAGGCAGGTGCGGGGGGGTGCAGCCCGCACCGGGTGACACTGACCCCACGGGGTGACACCGAACCTGCTCCACGAAAAGGTAAGTTGTAAAGCAAACTGACGATCCCCGCAGGATGGATCGGATCTGTGGATTGGGGAGCATAATGGATCGGAGTCCGATCCATTATGCTCCCCAATCCGCAGATCCGAACCATCCTGTGGGGATCATCGGCTTGCAACCTATACGGGGTGACACCGGACCCGCTCCACGAAAAGGTAAGTTGTAAAGAAAGCCGACGATCCCCGCAGGATGGATCGGATCTGCAGATCGATTATAATGGATCGGAGTCCGATCCATTATGCTCAATCCACAGATCCGATCCATTCTGCGGGGATCATCGGAGGTGGTGTCACCAAGTGTTACCACGCCGGGTGACACCAATCCTAGGGACGCCCCTGCTCTGCTCTTTACGTCTGGAGGAAAAGAAATGTAATCTCCAAACACGGAAAGGTTTCTTCACAGTGAGAGCTGTGAAAATGTGGAATAGACTCCCTCCAGAGTTGGTTGTGGCCAGCTCAGTGGATTGCTGTAGGAAAGTCCTGGATTCTTTCTTGGATACACAGAATATAACTGGATATAACATTTATAGGTAAAGTTGATCCAGGGAATATCCGATTGCCTCTCGGGGGATCAGGAAGGAATTTTTTCCCCTGCAGGAGCAAATTGGATCGTGCTTTGCTGGGTTCTTTTTGCCTTCCTCTGGATCAACTGTGGGTGTAGGATTATAACTTTTTTAAATTTTTTTCTATGGTTGAACTGGATGGACTTTATTCTTTTTTCAGCCAGACTAACTATATAACTATATGTAACTATACAGTGAGTGACATGATTTGCGCTCGCATTGTCACTGTGATTCCGCTTGTCAATTGTTATTTTACATTACATGGAGGGGATCCGATGCAGGCATACCTCGACCGATGAATGATACAACCCCCATCCCCCGATGTTCCTATCATCTGTAACAAGACTTTATACTACATTATATCCCATATTGGCCAAGAGTGTCAGGAGCTGCGTGTTGTCAGCACATACAGTGAAGGAAATGCGTATTTGCTCCCCTGCTGATTTTGAATGTTTGCCCCTCACAAAGAAATGATTAGTCTACAAATCGAATGTTCTGTGTATTGTAACACTGAGAGACAGAATAGCAACAAAAAATTCAGCAGAAATGCATGTCTAACAAATGCTGCACTTAAGGTGGATGAGTCTGGTAGCAGCATTCATGATAGACTGAAGAGGGGATAGCCTGCAATGAGGTTGGTCAATGAGGAGGGAGCAGGGGCGGACTGACCATTGGGGAACTCGGGCACCGCCCGAGGGCCCGGGGGTCAGTAGGGGGCCCCATGAGATGTCCCTGGTACCTTTCATAGGCTTTTTTGGGTGTGATTTGAGTGTGGGCGAGGACACAGGGACCCCATGATCCCCTATTGCCCGGGGGCCCTTTGAGTTGTCAGTCCGCCCCTGGGAGGGAGTTACAATAGTCAGGGGGAGAGATAACCAGGGAGGGAATAAGTTGCTTAGTGGTTTCCGGGGTTATGAACGGGCGTATCTTGGAGATGTTGCGGATGTGAATTCTACAAGATTTAGGTGAAGTCAATAAGGATTAAAAATAGTTCATGTTGATTGGAAGAGTTTAGTCCCACTTTAAAAACAAAGACTAATAATGGATAGGTTTTATATAAAACAGAAAAGTCTAGCTTTACGTATGATGATCCTAAAGAAAAACCTCACCTCCTTGGGTTAATTTTCTGCCTATTCCCCATCTACCTGGTCTGCTGGGCTGAGCTCCAGCGTAAAGCTTACCTGCTCAGTAAATCCAGCAGTGCCCTGCAGTAATCCATCGAAATTCAAGTTCCTAACCGCCATCTTCTTTCCTGAGGTCATCAGGAGTTGGAAGTCTTTTCCATGTCCTAGCTGCCGACCACCGAATAATGGTCAGCTGCTCATGCCCAGTGTGTCCTATATAGTCCTGAAACCTCCTGGAATTCATAATGTAGGTATCACAGAAGGCTTCGGGTGGGAGAGGATGTCAATCTCACCTAGGTGACAAAGTCAAAAACATGGGCTATGCTCATAAATGAAGGCATTCCCCACAAAAATGAAATGATTGCGACTTCCTGAAAGGGGGTGGGGATAAGGAGTAAAATTCATCAAAGTAAAAGGGAGTGAAGGCCCACTTTAAAATGGATAGAATAGCATTGTAGGTGGAGGAGAGGTCAAGAGGAACCTGGTTCCTCCATAGTTTCCACGGTCACGGAGAGGCAGCATCTGATTTGATGCGTCACCCCATGTGACTTTCATGGCCATCTTGGGTCAGGCAGAGTCTATTTAAAGTCATGGCTCCTGGGTTTCTCACATATTTTGCGTGTGGATAAAGATCACCCATCTGACAGGGACAGTGCTTGGTGCCAGGGAGAGGTTCCAGATGAGTAGAGAAAGTGCAGGGATACGCCATCCTTCCTGGAAACCTTCCCCCTTGGGTATGGACTGGCCAGGCTGCAGTTCATCCCTTGAGACAGACACTGTTGGCACACCAGAGACTGTCTGCTACTACCAGGGGTGGACTGACCATTTGGAAACTCAGGCACTGCCTGAGGGCCTGGGGTCAGTAGGGGGCCCCATGAGATGCCCCTGGTACCTTTTTCATAGGCTTTTTTGAGTTTGGGCAAGGACACAGGGGCCCCATGATCCCCTATTGCCCGGGGGCCCCATGAGTTGTCAGTCCGCCCCTGCCTACTACTCATCGCTGTTTCATCCTGTGAGTGTTGCCGGCCAGGGCTTGTTGTGTATTGCCAAACTTCAATTTCAATACAGTTCCGTTTCCTGCCTCCGCACACCACTCTGCACTTACCCATAGGGCAGTTTTATTGCCTGTTGGCCTTTTTTAACCTTTGGACACCCCAATGGGAATTCTTACTTTAAGGTCTTTGCTCCGGCCTCCCTATTGAGCAATGCGTTCTTGCATCTTGTACTGCCATCAGCATTTTAGTTGTAGAATCCATTATGGAAAGCCTGACGGTAATGCTTGGAATACGGCTGAGCAAGTCAACTTAAGACCTCAGTAAATCCAACCTTGTTTAATACTAAATAAAATATTCATTTCTTCCTTACACACGACACAACTAAATGCTAGCGAAGGCCCTCATGATATCCCAGAGTGACCATTATATCCTGTCCATTTTATCCTGAATTATGCTGCTTTCCCCTGTTCTCACACCATAATTGCTAGTCGTTTCTGCAAGTCCTGCCGGGTACTGATTACAGTAAGAATTTACACTCACCGGCCTCTTTATTAGGTCCACCTGTTCCATTGCTTGGTAACACAAACTGCTAATCAGACAATCACATGGCAGCAACTCAGTGCATTTAGGCATCCAGACGTGGTGAAGACGACCTGCTGAAGTTCAAACCGAGCATCAGAATGGGGAAGAAAGGGGATTTAAGTGACTTTGAACGTGGTATGCTTATCTACTGGGATTTTCACGCAGAACCATCTCTAGGGTTTACTGATATCAAGGTCCTACCTTTCCTCAGGGCTTGTGCTGCTCCATGTGCTGGCATCCATCTTAGGTCTGCAAAGCATTGTGGGATCCTTTATGCTTTCAGCCCTCTGTGGCTCCTCCCAGGAGATGGCGGCTTATCACATTTAGGTCTGCTGTTTGCAGCTGTCCATTGCATTCATGTCCTGTCTGTTGCACAGCAGCAAGCTCCTGTTCAGTTAACTCTTTGCTCTCCTGGATACCGACTTGGCTTTGGCTAAGACTCCTCCTGGCTTCTGACCCCGGCTCTGGCGACCATTCTTCCTGGCTTCTGACCCCGGCTCTGGCGACCATTCTTCCTGGCTTCTGACCCCGGCTCTGGCGACCATTCTTCCTGGCTTCTGACCCCGGCTCTGGCGACCATTCTTCCTGGCTTCTGACCCCGGCTCTGGCGACCATTCTTCCTGGCTTCTGACCCCGGCTCTGGCGACCATTCTTCCTGGCTTCTGACCCCGGCTCTGGCGACCATTCTTCCTGGCTTCTGACCCCGGCTCTGGCGACCATTCTTCCTGGCTTCTGACCCCGGCTCTGGCGACCATTCTTCCTGGCTTCTGACCCCGGCTCTGGCGACCATTCTTCCTGGCTTCTGACCTCGGCTCTGGCGACCATTCTTCCTGGCTTCTGACCCCGGCTCTGGCGACCATTCTTCCTGGCTTCTGACCCCGGCTCTGGCGACCATTCTTCCTGGCTTCTGACCCCGGCTCTGGCGACCATCCTTCCTGGCTTCTGACCCCGGCTCTGGCGACCATTCTTCTTGGCTTCTGACCCCGGCT